>NW_026131895.1:0-52295 GCF_903995435.1 Acomys russatus
TATTCATTAATATGAAATAAAATATGTCCACAACATACAGGAAACAACACGGTGAGTCGTGTGCAGCTCTGGACTGTGAGAAAGCGTTCCATAAAATGTGTGGAAGATTTCACTTCCACTTCTTGGACATGAACTACACTACCTGAGGACGATTAGCACAAACAGGGCAATGGCAAAAAAGCATGTTATCTCAATGTAACATCGTCAAAGAATCAAACGCACACTTCAAACCCCTTCTCGATAGGTCGACACTGTTCTTTATTTTCTCCTTCCTGCTTTCAGGGTCCAAGCTGGATGAGTTCCTGGAGGATATATAGCGCATCAGTGTATTTCTGATTGCTTACGATTCTCAAAGAGATGCATCACATGGTTTAAGCAGTAAAGGACGAGTAGCACAAACCAATATATATATAAAAACATAAGGTGACTGCTGTAAGTCTTTAGCAGATGAATTTGTACCACAATGGTATCTGCAGCCCAGCCCCTTCCACGGCAAACAGCCATGTCCACAACTTCTAATGCCTTGTTTAATATCTTGACTTATTTCTGATTACAAACCACTCCTGGGCAGCAACAATTTTAAACACCATAAACAATCATTGATCAATTGAAAGTGGTTTCATCTGTACCCAAATGACTGGCTAGGGGACCCCGATTTTCTAAGAACTTAATGAGTGCAACACAAACAATTTTGTGTTAGTGAGACGACTGCATATCCGTTTAGGAGGCCCACCTGAAAGGTAAGTTTAAGCACAAGCTATACCAATTGTTTCAATAAAATCAGGCAATAACAAACCCGTTAGACGCAAATAGGCAACTCTAGGATTTTGCCTTAAACCATGCGCAAACGGTGTCGAAAACTGTGCACTTGCTTCTCTGAAGACTAGGTCTTCTATTACCATCTATTGTACCCATCAGCACCCTTACCGTAAGATGACATGACCCCCCAGTACTGATCTAGTGGTGCCTTTCTTATAATTCAACATCACATTACTAGATGTATGATAATCTTAAAGAAAGAATTGGGAGTTCTTCTCTGACAAAAGAGCAAAATTGTCTGTATGTTTGAAGGATCATTCGTATAATTGTATAATATGCCTTTTTTTTTTTTTTTTAATCTTTGAATGTCCAAGACGATGGCCGAGAATCCTTAGACAAAATGACAGCTGCTAGCTGTCGCATAGGTTCTGTTATACCACAGCTGTGGAAACTTAGACACCAATACTTCTCTTGGACCACATTTCTCTCTAAAATAGCCCAGCTGGAAAAATAGTTCATCCTTTCCTCTGTGTCTCCACTCGTCTGCAGGTCGTCGAGGAGGCAGCCTTCCCTGGGTAGATCGTTTTCAACCCTTGGTAAGGTTCAAACTGGCTAATAGGCCTGCCCATGCGTCCATGAAGACCTCACTAACATAGATTCAGAAATTCTAGAGGAATGGTGCATTTCGAAGAAAGCTTTTTCACACTTAAAAAAAAAAAAAGCCTCACCTTACTTTAAAAACATATTTCTTTGCATACTATACGCTTATCAGATAATTGAGCAGGTCTTCAAAATGTCAGCTTTCCTGCTTTATTTCTTTTTGTTGACACGTTTTTTTTGCTCCGTGTGTATTTCTACTGAAGAGCTTTAGAGTCGCGCATTTCTAAGAGCTGAGTGGCTATGGGTAGACAGTGAAGAGTCAGCTACAAAGCTCTTGAAAAATCGGTGTGCCGTCAGCCCTTCCTTGAGGAACAATACTCCACGGCCAACTAGAAAAATAGGACTGCTGTAGTTAGTAGTAGAGAACTATTATTCTCGCAAAATGCAGCGGACCTTTGGAACCTCAGCCAATCCAGGGGATGAGGCCGCGAAATGGAGAGACGACAGGGATGCTTAGTTCCTAGCCTTAAACGACGTGCTGGAATTGAGCGGAAAGAACCTGTCGTTTAACCAACACTTGGATCTTGTGAAACACCTGTAGGTCCCAAAGTCTTCCCGCTAGATCTATCAACAATGTACCCTTCCTGTCTCCAGTGGAGAGATTCTGTAACGTTGTTAACTTCAGCATTGAGAATTGGATCACAAACTATTACCTGCTTTTTATCTTTCAATGGACAAGAGAGGAAACTAAACTACAGAGGTGCAGCTAAATTTCTATTAAGTGAACACCACCTTGACTCTCGCGAGCGCGAGATGGAGACGCCAGAGAGAGGAGGAGAGCTGGAGAGAGAGAGAGAGGAGGGAGCCGAGAGAGGAGAGAGAGAGTTGATGAGTGAGAGCGAGAGAGAAAGTTATCAGGAGGTGAAAGCCAGTTTTCCCGCATCGTCTGTCTCCCGTGTTAAAAAGTTACTTAAACTGTACCCCTTCTCTGAAAACAAGATAGTCAGATTCCTGACGGAAAACACCTCACCAGCTAACTACGACGGCTCATAATGTAAGGGACAAAAGATGGAGAGAGAATTGATCATAGATCTCATTGGTACCTGCGGTCCTCACAGCGCTATGCCAAACAGTTGTTTCTGTAGATAAAACCGTGAAGAGAAGAATGCTACAGTTTGGCCTTCATCTCTGACACTGCTTGATGGAGTCTTCTAATTCAGTCACTACAACCAGGGAAGAGAGTGACATCCGCGGTGGCCCCGAACAGAAACTCCGTTCAGAAAACTCTATTCCCTGGCTTTATCCAGTGAGATCCACAGGCAGCAAGCACTCCAGCACACCAGGGAGGATGGCCTTATGCGGAGTGAGGAGAGCGAGTCACGCCTGTCTTCTAATTACCGAGGCCTGATTTTTCCACCACGAGTGTGTGGGCTGTTTCAGAGGTTCTCTTTCCTACGGTTCCTGGCCTGGACCACCCCAACTTGCCCAGAGACGTCTAAATAACACCTTGGACATATTTAAATGGCTCCTTTATATATGCCGGCATCTATACCAAGGATGTCTCACCCATTTCTTTTTCGAGCATGTCAGCATTATTCATTGTCTGTTACACTAAATCTAACTCTTTAAAACCCCTTTTTCAGCAAGCTCATGCCATTGTGGAAAGAATTGCTTAGATTCTTACGTTGTGATGCAAGAAACGCAATGGGACACAGCACAACTCACCGATATCTCCTGTGTCTCTAGAGTGTGTGCTGAACCCAGAGCCTAGTCCCTCGACAGACGGATTCACAGCACCATCAAGTGCCATTGTGGATTCGTCAGATGTTGGCTCCTTAATTATATTTTCTCTCTCCTGGAAGAATTCTATGCGAATATGACAGAAATTTTTACTTTCTGAAGAGCATCGATCTGTTCTTAAACCATATGCCTGAGGGGTACACTGATACCTGCAACATTATTGCAAAGACACTGTTGCTTCATTTATTCCTCAGGTATAAACAACAACTCTTTCCTTTGGATCACCGGTCATTGCTAAACTCCACATAGGCTACCCCACTTTCTGCCTTACAGAAGATTGTCGGATAATTACTATGCGACCTAGTTTAGATGGTTACAGACTCCTTTCTTATATGTTGATACTGGTACACGGACCGGAGAAATCGAACACACTGATTTTTTCCTTCACGGTATTCCCTCTAGCTGTCTCTCTCAAGCCTGACTGAACACCCGAATCATCTGGACATCCTACACACTTCCTTAACCCACACCCTTAAAAATTACAAGGATAAAAAAACTCCGGCCGGAATATAACTATTTTTTGGGGTTCCAAGTGGATCTATTGTCTATAGCTCTTAAATTTAGCAGGCGCCTAGTAACAAATATTTTCTGCACAAGTTTCTGTCAAATATTGTGATCAGCCCTTTTGAGTCGTTTTTTAAGTCCCGACAAACTGTATTCCCTCCATTTCTGTCTTGGATATACAAATTATCCTTTGAACTGGTTCTTTTGTTCTGCTGAATAAAGGTACACAAATAACGTGCATTAGGCATCTCAGATCTGCCACTAACTCACTGTACCATTATTCCCACACACAGTTTGATCTGTGATGAAACTAGGAAGGCTTTTAGCTTGTTTACCTCCCCAAAGGAAATCAGGCAGCAAAATCTACGTAGAAGGGCTACAGTGCATGGGGGATACCTCAGCTAACAGGTGTGCATTTTCCCAGAATAGGACATGCTAGATTCAATAACAATTCTCATTTGAAAGCCAGCTCTGCTTCTTTAAATTAATTACGGAAAGTGACAAGGCATTTGATATGTGATACCTGTGGGCTCCCTGTCTCAGCCGTTAAGCCGTTCTGTTCCAATGCCCATTACTCTTCTGGCATAAGGAGGAGGCATCCGTCCAAAGATGCGATGTGCTCCATTGACACTGATGACCAACTTTTCTTACTGTGGTTTTCTCTGTAGCACAAGATGAAAAGTTGTTGAATCTCCTTCTCCCTGGTAATGTCAGAAAGGACACTTTTATGAACGCATACTTGGGTTTAGTTAGGACGATAATAAAGGTGAAAAAAATGTCAATAGCTGCTAATTTTAAAGGCCTTGACTTTTAACCTTCAGCACTGTGGATTGTAGATATATGCAATTATCCTTTATTATTACAGGGCAGATATGTGATTCTCTCGTTCAGACAAAATATAGAATCTCCCAGGTACTGCAAATAGGCCTCTTTTAAATCTACACTCTTCCTTCCTGTTGGCCACAGAACCCAAGATGAATCCTACTGTATGCCCACAGGAGAATGCTGACCTCAGTTCCTCCACATGAGATGCTGTGTGGTGGTCACAGGGTGGAGGTACGATTCCAACAGGAAAGATGATACACATGAGTCACAGACACTAAGGGGACCCAGATCACAAGGTCTTGAATTTCTCCAAATACTGGACCATTCAAATTCTCCATGATATGGGATGAGACTCGAGAAATCGAAAGGCCAAGAAGTGAAGATAGTGGGAAGTTTGTGTAAGCTATCTTAGCCAGATGTGTGTGTGTGTGTGTGTGTGTGTGTGTGTGTGTGTGTTACTCTTTTTAATGCTTACATTCTTATCGTTGTTGTATTTTATCTAACAAAATCTTTTTAATGAACATAATGTAAACATTATGCACATTGCCTTCTATCCTGTCCTGTCCCTCCCCTTCAGTCTGTGTCATGCATTTTCCCACAGAATATTCACTGGCCAGATGCCCTTACCTCCTTTAAGAAAGGACTATTGTGTAACAATGTGGTGGATCTGTTTTCTTTTTCTTTTACCCACACCCAGAGGTCTACTAGAAGCTATACAATCTTCCACAGCTTTATTATGAAAAGTTTAAAACACTTATAAATACATTGGTTTGTTGAATTGCTTGATTTTTTTTTTGTGTTTTGTTTTTATAGTATCATGTGTACTATACATACATGTAGTGTCAACTAGCTAGGGTTATGGCCTTTGTATTAAATACCCTTTGTATATTAAATAAATTAAGACACAAATATGGTCTTCTTATTTGACGACTCAGTCCTCCTTTCTCATACTAACCCTTTCTTCTTGAAGCACCCAGATTTCCATCTGGCTTCATGTCCTTTGGCCTGAATTCTCCCATTTCTTGTATTACAAAGTTGGCTACAAATGCATCTTCTTAACTTCCATTAACTGAAAACATCTTTATTTCAGGAGAATATTTTCCCTGAATGTAAGATTCTGAATTGGCAGCTCTTTTGAGGTTAACTTTTGGTCTTTAAGATATTGTCTGCTGTCTCTGGCCTCAATTTTTGTCATGAGGTTATGAACATCATTTGATTTTTTTCCCTCTGGATGTGACATTTCCTTTTAGCATTTGGTAATTCAGCTATAAAGTGTCTTGTGTAGTTCTCTTTATATTAATCTATTTCACTGGGCTTCATTAATATGCAACAATGTCTTCTACTGAAAGATCTTTAGGATCTTGCCTATTTGAATGCTTTTAAAAAAAATTGTGACCCTTTAAAATATTTTAGATCCCAGAACTGCATTTTAAAATAATTGATTTTATTGTTCAATGGTTTTATATATTTATATAGTGAAATTTAATCATTTTCACTCTCCATGTTCTCATCCTCCTATACTCAGAAAGTGTTCTGATCAAAAGCTCAACTTTGAGAGGACAGCTCTGCGGAAACTACATCTTGCTGCCTCAATTTTCCCAGCTGACCGCTATTTGTAAACCACCAATTTGATAGTGTTAATTACTTGCTTTTTCACTCAAACTACCCCAGTTTCAGCTGGACTCTCTAGCAGTTCCGTTGTTGTTTTTCTGGCAGTCTACTGTGTCTATCTACCTGCGAGTTGCTGTTTATTCTTTCACTCTTTGTTCATATACACTCAGTACATCTACTTATTTAAAACCCAAAGTGTGGCCAGTGGGGATCATTTCCTTGATCCTACAGAATGGTCGTTAATCAGCTTCTTTTTGCTGTCTATCTTCTATGCAACAAGCAGAATGACTTGTGCTTTATTTCCATTGCTGATCATCTTATCTGCAACACCTTTATAAATGAAGTTGCCTTTGCTTCCACTGCCCAGATAAGGAAACAAGCCATGGAACAACTGAATTTGTTTTCAGCTGACTAACTAGTTCCAAAAATGGCTTTAGAAGCTATACATGGTCCACTCAGAACTTCTTGCCTATCTATCTATTTGGCATTTGACAAAGATATAATTCACTATAATTCTCCCAATGTTTGCCTCAAGGATGTACTCAGAGCTCAGCTAACTCTTTTTCTGTACTATAACTATTTAAGAAATATTGGTGGAGAGTGGAATTTCTGAAAAGGTAAAGTGGAAAAATGAAGTGAAATTTATTATTTGTGGTCAAGGAGCTTATGTGTTTCTAGAAATCTTAGAGAATACATGGTCTCCCACAGGACTTCACATTCTCCACCTCCAGCCACGCCCATGCTGGTTTAGAAGAATTCCCCATGATGCTACAGATGGTTTTCATCCTAACCCACTCCTCGAAACAGTTTCCAAACAAATAAATCATGA
This sequence comes from Acomys russatus, assembly GCF_903995435.1. Classification (NCBI taxonomy): domain Eukaryota; kingdom Metazoa; phylum Chordata; class Mammalia; order Rodentia; family Muridae; genus Acomys; species Acomys russatus. The sequence goes on from NW_026131895.1 coordinate 6,929, forward strand.
TTTTTTTTCAAAGTCCTTTCCTGGACCCTTATTATTATTTTTCTTTTTTTACATTAGAACAAAATTTTGCTGTGCCTAAATTTCCTAAGATTGTGCTAATAAGTATCCAACAACCCAAGCAGTGCAAGGAACTGTAGGCAGGCTGCCAGGTGGTAAGTAGCTTCCGGCAAATGGAGCCCACCCAACAGGAGATGGTTCAGTGAGATGTCGTGAGCTAATCACTGTCAAAGAGATTTAGTATGTTGTTCACAAAAGACTAGTTAAGTGGTGTTAGCAGAATAATGGCTCCCCAGAAGGAACATGCATGGCCAGAGATGGATTTGTTCTTTGGCTTAGCAGTCTTACAGCCTACTGGCCATTTACAACTTCTAAAGAGATTTTCCAATAGGATAAATTTGTAATCCGTGAGTAGCACTGGTTAGAAAATCCCCTTTGGCCATACCTCCTAAGGAAAGCTCCACTGAGTCACAGCAGTCCCAATAAAGCAAGGATCAGATCATAAAAGATAACACCTCATACTCTCTGCCTATCAGGACTGGTTGTCTTCCTGGTAAAGTATCCATGCTGGAAATGCACACCCTTGCATGTGAAGGCTGTCTAACCTGGAAACCACTGAAACATGCTTGGTCTCATGTTCGTAGGCTCTGACTTCTCAATCTAAACATGACAATTGTGCTGACTACATGTACCATCAAGGTACCCTTCATCTCTTCTATCTGGTGTCACAAAGTTTAAACCCCCTCTACCATAGCCTAAACTAGATAGTACTCTCATAGGTAAAAATTCAGTACCTGGAAGTAAGGTGTGTTAAAAAAAAATTCAGCCGGAGCAAATGACCAGAGGTCCAGAGTGAGCCACTTGGTTAAATCAATATCACATATCAGTACAAAGACAAGTAAAGATACATTCAGGATTTCATGAAACACCACAAAGGTTCTAGATTCAGGAAACATAGGTATAAGCTTTCCAGGTAGAAATGGAAGGAAGATATACTCCTGTCCTCCACTCCATCTCTTCTCTATGCCTATTCTCCCCATATCATCAAGTTTATGCCATGTGTCCTGGCAAACCAACTGTCTGGGCCTCACTGTGGCCTCAAACCTCAGTTTGAGATCTGCTTAAGTAATAGGCATCTGCCTGTGACTGGGTGTTTCATTTGTATGCAGATTAAGAAGACAAGAGAGGAAAAAAGGGAGTTGTGTCCTACTTACATCTATACATCTCTGGTGTGTCTACGCACCGTCCCCAAATGGACATTCTGTGGATGAAACCATATCAAACATTCTTAAAGGAGTATTTATAGCTTTACTACCAACTTTCTCCAGATCCATGTGTGCATGCCTCATCTTTCCAGTCCCTCCACTCTGCTAATGAATGCCACTTTGTATGGCACAGGGTGAACTGAGGTCCCTATTGCTGTTCAATGTAAGTGCTTTTCTTCTGTTGATAGATTTTTCAGCTCATATATCCATGGCAACAAATGCCCAGCCCTTAGTACTTGGGTGAGTTTTGAGATCTTCTTCCATAATATGCAACAATATGGGAATAAAACTTTCTAGGAAATGATGTGCAATGAGACAAGACGATCAAAAGAAGACAAATTTCACATGACCACATTTGTATGAGATATATGAAAGATTGAAATTAATAACATTAAACATTTGTTTATTTATTTAATCACTTTATAGCCTGATCAGAGCCCCCTCCTTCCCCTCCTCCCAGTCCTCCCTTACACCCGTCTCCCATCTCCCCTCTCCTTCAAATGGAAGAAAAATAGTATTAAACAATAATTATTGTTTGGAGATATGAGGTGGAAAGAGAGATTTACTAATTTATTAATCAAGAGATATAAATATCAGTTGAACAAAATATTTCTAGAGACCTGCTATACAACATTGTATTTATAGTAAGCAATACTAAAAATATAAAGACACATAAGACAAATTTCATGTTGTTGTCAAAATAAAACAATTTTGTACAAGTAAAATATATTTAAACAGTTTTCCTCCTGAGTAAAAAAGGTTTAAGCGCTACACTAACTGCCATAGGGTGAGCAGAGTATTGTCTCCTTGACATGAGGGGATGAGGTGTCACTCTGAGGAAACTCTGCGTGAAGTACTGCAACATCTAACCAATGCTCCTGGGCACAGAAGGAAACACAGCAGACATGTTGTGGAGCATATTTTAAGAGGAAAAAAAAAACATCTTCTCCAAACAAATACAATAAAAAACTTGGCACTGGCACTGAACTTTGAGAATACAAATGAGAAAAAAAATGGAAATGAAGTTCCCACAAACTAATAATGGCCTTGCTGTTATGATGTCATTTTTCTCTCCCCTTAAGCCATCTGAAACAAGAAGAGCTCAAGAAGCGGGCACTGGGGCTACAGAAGAGTAAGGCAATTCTTCCCCTCAACAATTACCCAAGAGCTCTGCACCAGCTCCTTGGTAAGCCTGGAGAACCTCAAGTGTATATGGTAAGAGTGTTCACTGTGCGTAGGGCCAAGTAGAAACTTTCCCATTAATGCGTTCTCCTTATTCTGTAGTGTGGTTTGGTATGCCACAATAGATTTCCTTTTGGCTCTTGTTCAGTGTCCTACACAACAAAATTTCTATTATCATATCTAAGAATAGAGCATGCTCAAAGGAGACTCCTCTGATGTTGCAGCCAGACTTGCTGAAGAAAAAAAAAAAAAAACTGTTACAAATATTCTTGATCCATTTGGGGCACATGTTAAGCCAACATCGAACATGCTAAAATTAAAAAAAAAAAAAAAAGATCTTCTATGTATTCTAGCAATAAAAATCCCTACTTTGTGAAAAGCATTTTGTAGAAAGATTGAAAGATGCTTCCTTCTAATTACAAGACTTTAGCAATGAATAGTCCTTGGGACTCAGAAATCCTAGAATAATGATGGTTCAAACACTATATCATATGTTAAATCAAGGATTTCCCATAATAAAATCCAAGGTATCAAAATACATGGAAAAAAGAGAATCAGATTTAGAAAATCAAATCAAATATTCCAAATTAAACTTCTGTTCTAGATAAGAGACATTAGTATTTTGTTTTTGTTTTTGCTCCTGGATATCTATATAGTTTAGACGATTTGTACTAAAAAAAAATCACTGTTGTTTATATGAAATTTAGCGGGCATTCTATATTTTGCCTAAGAACCCTATTGGAAATAAAACAGCACATTGAACCAGGTAAACCAGGCTTCTAGCTCTAAATTACTGTAATTTTAAATCTCAGAGTCAGTTTCTTTGTAACTCTTAACTCTGTGAACTTAACATTCTCTGTGTGGTCTCCAAAGAGGCTGCCTCCAGGTACAGAAGAGATCCCATTTGGAGAAAAGCTGACAGTTTGGAAACCTCTCATATCCACCAATCCGATGTCAGAGAGCTTCACTTGGAATCTCTGATTTCCCTAGAGAAAGCAGAAAAGCCCTTTCTATTGACAGGTGATCGGCAATGTGAACGGCCTAAGTGTGAGAGGATTATCTTTGATGCTAATTGCTTGAGCAATTAGGGCTTCTCTTTCATCCTCTGGATTGACACCAGTTTTCAGAAAACTACTGATGCTGTAATCCAGGAGTCAGAACTCATTTATATAGCATTAAGAGCATTGCTACCCTGAATTAGTGAGCACCCTCTGAACTCTTTTTCAGGAAGCAGCACTCACAGGTACTGCAAAGTAGGAGACTATGTTCATTCCCAAGGTGTTTGAGCCTTTGGGCTAAGAGTCTGAGAGAGACAGAGAGAGAGAGAGAGAGAGAGAGAGAGAGAGAGAGAGAGAGAGAGAGAGAGAGAGATGTGATTTATGATAGTGACAAGAAAATTAGAAGACTTGTTGGTGTTGGCTGGGAGGCAGATTAGAACTTAGGTAAATGCAAATACAATGTGACAAAGAGCTTGGATGAGGGTTAATGTAAGGTTCAGAGGAAAGTCACAGGAACCAGGCTGCTGTCAGATAGTTAATCAGGGAAGGCTTAGTGGGCAAACAGGAATGTTTGAATTAAGTTTGGAAGCATATGAAGGAACTAAATGTTACAAGGAATAGTAATCCAGCAGAGGGAACAACATGAGCAAATACATAAAACATGAAGAATATATTCTGTGTACAGATAACCACAGGAATTCAGGATTTGAATCTGAAGTACTGACTGTTCAGGGAACAGGGAAGGAATAAGGCAACCCATGTGGGCAGGCAGTGAAGAACACACAATAGTAAGTAATACACGGAATAATAACAGTAATGACTCCACTTCTTTGGTCGCTATCGGTGAAGAAACTAGCTATGTTGAAGCTTGCAAAGATGGCGAAAACTTGCAGAGAGGAAAAAAAAAAAAAAAAAAAAGCCAAATGTCCATCACGTCTGTGTTGCTGGGTCAAAATAGTTGGATGCCCTGTTTCAGTTATTCAGCTTCCGTTTGGATGTATTAAACTAGAACTTAGAAGAGTGCACTGTCATGTGATTTAGGATGTGTCTGTGACTGGGGTTAATAAAATACCTGTGTCTACCTTTGGACAGCCAGTGCAAGAGCAGGCAGAGAACACGGCAGCATGGCATTGTTCATAAACTCCGTTAGACTCGAGCTAGAAGCACGAACGATATTTAATCCTTGAAATCTTGTGAGAGGGCAGTTGCCGTTCCTTCCTTGACACACAGAATTAGGAAACTTTAAGTTCCCCAACTTCTGACATCCGATAAAGGGGCATAACCCGAATTTGACCCCAGGGACAGAAATGAGCCCACACGCACATGCCAAGTGTTCATTCTCAAAGTCTCCAGCAAAAACATCCAAAGAAAAGTAGCTCTTGGTATAACAGAGGTGACGCCTATGCAAAGAAGAAAATTAATTTCATTCTGATTTCCCCTGATCTGTGCTGTATGTATCAAATCATGGGCCTCTTTGCAAAATCCAGGGCACTAGTTATCCTCCCATTCAGCCTCCACGGCATTAGACTTGCATGCAGACGTTCCTAGCTGAGATGACGGATATCAAGTTTTTACAAAATCATTCATCAAGAGGTGAGACCTAAGCCTGATTAGCGTTTCAGTAAGAATGCTGGGACTAAATAGAGAATAAGCAGATGATCACAGGAGCAATTAGGAACCTTCTAGACAGCCACGCTTTCCCTCAAACCAATTGAGTTTGAGCGAATGAGGATTTCCCCCCATCCCTTCTCTCTTTCTTTCCCCCTGCTGTGAAACGAGCTGCCTTAAATAACTGAAGAGGTGACATCAAGCCCATTAAAAGAAATGTTTGCCCATTAAGTAAAGCTTAACTAAGCAGAGCACAGGCTAAACACTCTTCCATCTAATAAGTGATAACGCCTTGGTTCAGCTCATGCCACTTACTAGGCGTGGTCCATGAGGCCAGTAAGCTACAAAAGCCACACAGAAGAGCAGCAAGAACTCGGCAAAGTCACACAGGAGTCAGAGCTACGAACATGCAAATAAAGGGCATCAAATATAAATAATGGGATCCTGGTTATTCTCTCAAGATTAATTCAGAAAAATTAAGCTGAACTGGCTTTTCCCCTTAGATAAGCCATTTGGACTTAACGACACACAAGTCTAGCTCAGGTTCTGTTACCAACATGGGGTTCTTCATGAAGGTGAAGATCACAGGTACAGGATTTGTCACCTTATCTCTCCTAGAGGCATAATATTGAGTATGTAATCACACTTCAGTGGGTGTTTGATGAATGAATGTGAAAAAAAAAGACATAAATTTGTGTATATTTGTACCTGAAAGGAATATGTGGAAATTAGCTTTAATGATATGACAAGGCTAGTTTTACCAATCCCCAAAGATATTGGTGTCCTGTCTCCTAATAAACATGAATATGGCCTTATTGGAATGTAGGATCTTGGCAAATGATCAAGTTAAGACAAACTATGGAGCTTGCCATCAAGAGAATCTAATGTGACTGATATAATTAGGAAAAGAGGGATTGACACCAACAGATGTTTGGCTCCCAAGAGAGGCAAGTGAGGAGATTCAGGAAACAAAGTCGAGTGTGTGAACCCACCCTTCCTAAGAGTCCACAGAAGAAGCCAAATCTGCCTATGCTTTCACCTGATCCTTCCAGCAGAACTGAGACAAGACAGTCTGTTATTTAAATCTGACTGTGGGATACTTTGTTACTATGGGATACTTTGTTACTTCGCCAACCACAAGACACTAATACAGACAGGGAGGGTCACATTGCAGACCGAGTTAGACTGGAGAAGAGCCTAGTTTTCTTATGTCTCCCATTTCCCAATCATCTTGCCCACTGGCCACCAGCTCCCTGCACACAGACCCAGAAAGAGCTCACCTTGTGTTATTCCTTATAATTAGTCTCCATATGAAACTAATTGTGTGTTGATTTGAGAATCAAATGAGGTAATTTTATAACACGCTAAGTATTTTCTATTGCATATCATAAATGCTCAATAAATCACTGTCTTTTATAATTTTCAACATTAAGATCTTAGCCTCTGCAGATAGTGATGTTACATTTCCTTTCATTCCTATCCTAGGGTTGTAGAGTTGGCTTTAGCTGGACTAGAGGCAGCTGGCTGCTCATGTGAGTACAGTTTCATAGGTCCTTTGTCATTTATGGGGAATGACTGTGCATATTGGGTTTAGTAATTGATCTGTTCTGCTCCATTTCTTCCATTCTATTCTCTTCTCCATTTCTCAATTTATCAAGAAAAGGCATTAGAGTCTGCAAAAACCTCACTCTGTTGGAACTGACCCGGCATCCAAGAGATCCAGTGAAGGGCTGCAAGTGAAGAGGCAGAACTCGTGCTATGATCTCGGGTTCCTGGGAAACCAACCTCAGCGGAGGATACTAAACCTAATTAGTGTTTTACAGAGTGGCCTGACAAGCTGAAGAGAGATTATTTGTCAATAATAATAATAATAATAATAATAATAATAATAATAATAATAATAAAAAAAGAACAACAACAGCAAAAACCATTCATCTACAGTTACGAGATTTTCAAGTTTCTTGCTCTAAGAAATGTGCCTTGGCTTTGTGGTCACTATCTTGCTTGCTCTCAGTTCAAGATCTGAAGATGAAAATGGATTCAATGATAAACACACACACAGAAGGAAAATGAGAACATGAGCTCTCTTCAGATTCTCAATGAGGTTGGTATTTCTACATTTATTTTTTCAACTGAGGAAGTGGAATCCAAAAAGATAGTTGACAATTAGGCTATATCACAAACTACATCAGGAGTTGAAATACAAACCCAGGGGAGCCACAGGATGTCACGGCTAACTATTGTGACCCATGGCCTGCTAGCATCAACAGTTTCCCCTGAGAGACCACTGCTAGAAAGTGGATCTTAATGAGCAAGTGCTGATGCTGAAATTAGAGGGTTGCATTGCTCGCCCATCTGCTGATGGTTTATACGTACAGGCTTAACAAGACACGAATGTTTTGTAGATTCCAGCAGTATCCACATTGTTTATGGACTATCTTTATTAGAGCAATCAGGTCATTATCTCATGTTCTAGAGTAGTTGGTGATTGACAAAGGACTTTTATGAACATTTGATCATTTTATACATCAGCTGACTGACAAAGATGAGGATTATTTTTTTTCATTTCATCAATGAAGTGAAGAATAAGTCAGATATTGTCTTTAGTGCTCAGACTAGTTTTTAAGTACATAGTTGTTATTTAAGAAGAGAGCTGATGCTGGAAATCTTCTCTCATGAAATTAAAAGGGCTGCCCACTCCCATAAAGACAAGTTTTCAGTCTCCCCAGTGTGCAGAAGGACAAAGCTGGTGATGACATTGACTTACAGTGGATGCTCAGTACTGGGCAAAATGCTCTCATTAATGTGCACACAGTCTTATGGGTTTGGAAAACTCATGTTAGTCACATCTTATAGATGAAAAACTTGAAGCATTAACAGTTTATAAAACTCACCCAAAGCCATATCACTGTGGTCCTGAACAACTGATCTTAAAGGTTTTATTTTTAGTGATTGGGCTTTGGCAGATGACATGATTTGTACTGCCTCTGTAACAGCCATGTTATTGTCACAAGTCTTTTGCCTTCTGAATCTCCTGATTTACCTTGTGGCTTTTTCTAGGTCAGAAGTATGATGGGTGGTTTGATACAAAGGGTTAGCTTTGGACTGCTAGGAAGTTAGGAGACTCTAGCTGTGAACTACCACTACTTGTAGGAGAAGGAAGCTTGGATATTCTCTTCCATGTTAGATTGTTCTTTCTGCTGAAAGAAATCAGTTTTGTGCAAACACCGGGAGGCATTGTATTCAAATGTATTGATGGATAAAAAAAGATCAGGTCACAAAATAAATGCCAGTCCATCTCTTTGGGGTAACACATCACTGCTTACCACTACTCATGTAAACAAGAATATTCTAGAGTTCTTCACTGTAATGTCTCCTGATGACCTCAGAAGCTTCACATATTCTCCCAAGACAGAACCCAAAATGGTCAATTCCAAGGTAACTCCCAAGAACCATTTCCACCCTTTACACAGAATGAACTTCTAACAGAGGACTCTCAAATGCTTAAGTCACTGTTTTCAATCAAACAGTCACTTGGCTCTGCCTAAAACAACTGGAAAGAAAGAAATTTTAAGATAGTAAGACAAATAGGAGATCTAAGATTAAAGGGCTTTTCAAAGGAAAACACTGAAGCAAAATATAAAAATGTACCACGGCCTTGGGCATCTGTCAGTTAGGGAGAAGGTAGGGACATCCATGGGTCCATTGAATCCCATCCTAGGGCCTGCTGTGTGAATCATTCCAATAGGGAGAAGCATGGCAGCTTGGTGAAAGCAGATCCCTCACTGAAGATCCAAACCGCTGTTTGGCTGTGAAGTATCAGTTTAAGCTCCTCCTTGTGTCAACAGCTTCAAGTTCTAGATGACTGAATGTGTCTTTCTGTTCCTCTTCCCCACAATGGCTAAAGTCACAGGAACTAAGTATACGGGACGTTTGCAGCACGCATTTGAAACCTCGGTGAGTTTCCTTCTCTTTTCATATGGTCCCTGTTGAATCACTTATTCACAGAGAATGTAATTTTTTTTTCTAATAGAAAAATCCAGCTTTGACCTTGACCTTGGAAACCTGAATTCAAATCAACTGGACTACTGACTCATGAACTACTGAATCATTCCATCCAATTAAAAAAAATCCCAAAGTTAGCCTGTCTTACACGGCATTGCTTATCCTGGAAATGGAAACACTCCTGATGAGGAGGCCTAATAAATCATCCTTCCAATGGCTGCAAAGAATAACACTTATTTTTTTTCCCTATAGTGCTACTGTCATTATTTTGTAATAGGAAGCTAGTTAACCCACTATAACACCAACTGCACACCCACTGATCCTCTTGGGACCACTTATTGCAGTTCATAGATTCTTTCAGTGGAACACAAAGCCCCAGAAGCAACACCCTGACCCCCACTGACTGCTCCAAATTTACAAAGAAAAGCCAAGGCTCATAAAAGAAGCAACACTTGGCCAAGACAATCCACTGGATGAGGTTCATCCAGACAATACCCTCTCTGGAAGCCAACTTCACTTCAGGATTAAAATGGCCTCCAGCTGTTACTGAACAGGGAGACAAGCTGTTGGAGCACAAAGCCATTAGACAGCTGTCTGACTCCAAGAGGGATGTAAGCGGAGGACATCATCTACAATCCAATATTTTTCTAAGTTATTGCTATGTACTGAGAAAGGTGGATGGATGTTTTGCACACAATATCTCATCTAATCCTTGTAACCATCGTACAAGTTGGTATGATTTATGTTCCCACTATAGAAATAATAGTAGTTTCCTAAAAATGTTTCACAAATAAACTTGGAGAATTTTAAAATGTGAGATCTTATATGGCAAATATATATGGCAAAGGTCTTAACAACAGAGTTGATATAAGTGTCTTGATGGTGCTTCATTTCTGTCATCTCAGCACTTGGGGGCTGAGGTTGGAGGATATTGAGTTTGAGGGCAGCCTAAACTACGCTGGAAAACTTGCCACAGAAAAATAAATAAACAGACACAAAAACAAGTAAATAAAAAGATCCTGAGATGGGAAGTTAACCTGGATTGGCCTGAGAGATTCAATGTAATCACACATATCCTTCTAAGTGGGCAGCAGGCAGGCTGAAGGAAATGGTGGGAGAAGGGAGGTTGTAGTGATGGTCTCTGAAGGTAGAGGAAGAGACCATGATCCAAAGGAGGAGGGATGATGTGAGAAGGCAAGAACAAGATGATGGCTTCTTCTCTAGAGTCTTCAGATGGAGCAAAGCACTCCAGGCCTGCTACCACTTGACTGCAACCCTGAGGCTCCATTGTGAATTCTGATATTCCAAGCAGTAAGATAAAGTTCTTAGTGTGCTGAGCACTGGCATGTGGTATTTCTCTACAGCACCAAATGCAAGCTAAGGCAGCCTTTTGAAAGACAAGACAATGAAAACTCCATGGGGTGAAATTCCTTTGCTGAAGTCACAAATTAATGAAGACAGCATGTTTCCACAGCTCCATCTCTTATGCAGGGGATCATATTACTTTGGGGAAGAAGCAAATAAATACAATGCTTTTCATGGGTGCAAAAATGACACCAATTTGCCCTGCAAATTAGTAATTGGTAAAGGCCATCACTGTTTTCCACTCCTTTCTCTTTATGCCAAAACAAAATGTGGCACACAGAAAGCTATTGTGCTATTCAGTCACAAAGTAAGAAGCATGTGTAAAATTCCACTAAACGTTCACTAGCAAGAGCAAGCTCACTGCTTGCCCTACACACAGTGCTGCTCCTGACGTCTGTTGGACACTTTCATAGACACTGTCCTTCTGCAAAGTACAGCATTTGCTCATGGCATCCAACAATTAGAGTCACAGAGATCCATGGAGATACCTTGTTTTCACTCCTTGCATGAACTGAGCTTCTACACACACTAAAACACCTAGATGTGACCTAGATTCCATAAGTTGCATCACTCTTTGTCTGTACATCCCTGGTTGGATACACTTGAAGGTCATATAGTATTGACACCTCTCTGCTCTGGTGCAGGGAGGCTTCCCCTTGCCAGGCATTGGTCTAGAGATATGCTTCCTCTGATGGTTACAAAGTTCCAACGTTTTAGGTATTGGTTATTATACAATCAGAAGCCTGGTATGGTAAAGATTAGAATCCAGGTATCATTACGTCAAATCTCAGCCCATCAACAGAGGGAAAAATGGTCCAAGCTATCAGGACCTATTTCATGAAGTGCCAGTTCTTTAAATAGTGATAGAAAAACAATGAATTGGTAGGGATATGGATATTTCCTGTAGTTCCCTTAAAACTAGCCAAATTGCAGAGAAATGAGGAAAGAGGCCATTTACTCCTTAAAAATTCCATTGGCTAAGTCCCAGGTCTTTTTCATTCTGGAAGACCTAATTATATTTATGCTTCTTGAATGTAGCTAACCAGCGGGGACTGACTCCAGTGAGCTCTGGCGGATCACAAACGGAGCCTTTGTTCTGATCTTACTGCTTAGGTTAATGCATCCTGACTTCTCAGCTGAAACCTGGTGAAGCTGCTATTCCTCTGTCTGCGGAGGGAAAAACTGCCCCCACCTCCGAAAGAAAGTGAAACACAGCACTGTTTACAAATCCTGAGTCAGATTCTCATCCTGCTGAACAGGATGAGAATCTGACCCCTTATTGAAGTTAGGAGGCTGAAAAATCACATCAAAGCTCTCTCATGAATGGAGGGGAGCTAATGCCTTAAGTGGCTTTAATCTAGACATGATCCTCTCAATGGAAACACATATCTTCTCTTCCTACAAAGGAGAAAATAGACAGCACTCACATAGATAGTTTAACAGACAGGTCGTCTCACTCTAACCTTTGCTTCTATGGGTCCCACATCTCTAGGGTTTCACTCAGAAATTTCCCTTGCGTCAGGGAAATAAGATGCATAGCAAAGTTTACAGAGACATGGTGCTGAAAATGGAGGCGGAAGTGCATGGGAGATACTTGAATGCCTGGGAAAGACAATCTAGTATCCCCTACACAGGCTAAAAAAGCAAGTAAGTTCTCATGCTTTTCATGTCTTTGCAGATAGGTAATACTTCACCTCCGTGGGTGCATATACAACTGTCTCACAGGGGTGCAATAAGAAAAGATGAGTGAAATGAAGGGGTGGAGCTTTTGAAAGCTTAAAACATTCTGCAGAGATAAGTCCCAGGACTGTTGCTTCCACGGTATTCCTACATTCCAGAGTCTGTATTTCCTTGGCAATAATGGGATTGAGTAATAAGAATTCGGACACTGTAGCAATAAAGGCCAGACAGAAATGGGTTCCCAGAATTGAAGCCTTGGATGCATGTCACAAACTGGTCTTGTACTTGGCATTGTATCTCCAGGATGGAAGTATGTTTTCCCGTTTTACTACATGAAGGATTTGAAATCTTCACCCCACCTGCTGTATGTATCCTTTCAAGCTCAATCAACATAGCCGAACTTTCTGAATAGCTAACAAAATTTATACTGAGTTATGTGAATGGTGTATAACACACCTTAAAATCACATTAAAATAATTTTCAGTTGTCACAAAATTTGCCTTTTAAACGTAAAGTCTTTAGGACCTGGAGGGGACAAAAATTCCATAGGAAGACCAACAAAGCCAGCTAACCTGGGGCTTGGGGGGAGGGGCAGGGCATGCTTGTGGAGGGTGAAGCACCAACCAAGGATCATGCATGGGCTCAACCTAGGCCCTCTACACATACATAGCCAAGGGCAGCATGGTCTTCATGTGGGTCCCCTAGAAAGGGGAGAAGGGGCTGTCTCTGACATGGACTCTGTTGCCTTCTTTTCACTCACTCCCCCCTGGGTGGGCAGGGATGCCTCACCAGGCCACAAAGCAAGAAGAGGTGCTTAGTCCTGATGCAACTTGATGTGACGGTGTAGGTTGTTTGGGGGTGGGGCTCATCTTATCCGAGAAGTAGAGTAGGAGGAGGGTTGGACTGGGAGGAGAGGAGAGAGGGGGCTATAATCGGGATGTAAAGTGAATAAATATAAAATGAAAAAGAAAAGAAAAGAAAAGTCTTTGCTGGTACTCACAAAACACTGCACAAATCTCTGACTATCTGATTCTGGAATCTGTCACTGTCCCTCAAAAGCAATGCCATGTAGCCATTAGCAGTTAGGGTTTCTAGAATATATGCTGCTAATCAGCATCTTTCTATTCTTCAAGGCCTAAGAAATCTTCTGTAAAGTTCATGGTGAATTATTCCATAGTTACAGCACTTGCATACATGGAGGTTACAAAGAGCACTCGGTTAAGAGAAATCCCTGTTCCAGAAGACCATGTCAGTGGGTCACAGCTGCCTGCAGGGGGAGATATGACCCCTCTTCTGGTCTCTGTAGGCACCTGAACATGAAAAACTTAAACAAAGATAAAACTCTCTGAAGCACTAGTGTACCTTTCTGGATTGCCCAATTTGACAGGAGAAGTCTTTCCAGCCTTCCCACCTATATGACATGTTCTTGGTTGGCAATGGAGATATACTTTTTCTCACAGTCTTAAATACATGCTTATAAAGTATATAAGTAAGGAGTAATAGGCCTATGCCATTTCTTCCAAGGACCAGCATGTTTGTCATCTGTCTCCATTCCTGAATTGGGCAAGCCTCAACAAGCTGTCATGTTCCGTGATTATTTCCCCCTAACACGTGTTGTTAATTTTTCATCTTAATGAACTGTCCAGTTGAGTTTAACAATCAGAATAGTGATAGGAACATAATAAAAATGGCTTTTGCCTGGCTATTGTTGGAATTCTCCCTGTTACACTGGCACATAATTGAAATAAAATATCTCAATGGCTACAAACACCATTTGTCAAGAATAAAGTGGTATAAGTGCTATTTCAAAAATTCATGCTAACAGGCTGTATAAACATGGATTATAGACATATTCTTTCAATTGATACCTACTCAAGCCTTTAAGAGCATTGCTATTATTCTCTGTTTGCTCAAGTGAAACCACTTTGGGTACCATACTACATGTCAGTCCCAATTTCCCACAGTATTATAGATGTGATCTTTCCTGCAGGAAGATAGGTCAGGGAAGCACAAAAGGCCAGTGCTAATGCACAGATGCACACATGGAGAAAGCGTTATGCAGCCATTGGCATCTCAGGAGTGGAGTGATCCAGGACTGCATACCATTCACGTCTGACTGATCTTCCAGGAGGAACTCAGATATGTCCAAAGACTGTGCTCAGCCCAGAAATGCAGATGAACCAACACAAGCTCGTGGTCTCTTTTGTTAGTGAACCAACATAGCTTATAGACCCATACAGGAAACATTTAAAAAAATGTACATTTGCTCAGTCATTCACTCTAGAAGTATTTTGAAAGGTAGCTAGTATGGCTCACATTGCTCTTGGCCCTCAGAACAGAGACAAGGACAGACTTCCACAACTTTGAAGGTTGCTGATGGCACAGGTGACTTGGACAACATAAAAATTAACTGTAAAAAGAACCAGTTATGATATCATCAACAGTGATGATAGTCTTTAAATGATTAGACGGAATGATGCAATATGAAAGAGTGGCAAAAGGAGTAGAGGCTGTGGCTTCTGAGCTGTGACATCAGAGAAAACCCCTCAAGTAGGGGCATCTCAGCTGATGCCAAAATAATTAGAAGGTGCCAGGAATGTAGGCTGGCATTTCTTTCAAGGCAGACAACATAGAAACAGTAGAATACCTGAGCCAAGAAGTAGGTATGTTATGTAGAGCTAAGAGATGAGACAAAGAGTAATCATAGAAATGGAGAAATGGGCAGCACAGTTATCGGCTGGCTTCATTCGGATTCAGATGCACGAGGCCATAAGAATGGCAAGGAAACTTCCACTTCACCTACCCCAACCCTTAGTCATATTTCTGGAAATTAAACTAAAATATACTTTCCTCTTTCATATATTTTCAATTTCTGATCATGGCAGGTTTCCCATTGGCATTGGCAAATCTCACATCTCTAAACCCTTCTGAGTAGTCATTCCATACTCCGTTCTGCTCCAGTCCATGTCTCCCTTATCCCAGTCTACATTTTTACCATTATATAGGGCTAAATAAAGTAGGTTTAGGGCAAGGTAATCCCAACATCACTATTGATCTCTTGGAACAGCTCATATTCTGATACGATGAGCAGAACCCAGGCAACAGGTCTCTCTTAACCGTCCTTCGAAGGAGATGTCCAAAATACTTGGCAAGAAGCATAAAGTACAGACACAGGATTCAACTCTAAGTCGAGGGCAAAAGCCAGTTAAATTCTATGTGACCAGAGATCTTGATCACAGCTCCATTTTTGTTCATAGTACAGTACTAAGAATCTGATAAGGTGTTCAATGAAAACAATGTTAGAGCAAGTAAACCCTATGGATTCATTCAGTGGCACAAAAACTTGTTGCAATACTCAACAAAGATTGTCACAGATAGGGTTGAAAACAAGTTTATCAATGTGACTCTTCTCAGTGATTGCTCTTGGTAACAACACATGGAAAGGAAAAACAACAGAAGCAGAGACATTCTTAAAGAGTAGGTGGGGTGGGGTGTAATCTTACAATAGCTCTAATCACCCTGTGTGGTCCTCTGGACTATGGATAGATGATCCAGCAAATTTATCCCAGTTACAGATAAGATGGACAAACCTTTACTTATCAGTCCTCTGGTATGTGAACACTCTCTTTCCTAAACTGGATAGAAGCTTACAATGGAAGCCAGCTTTGAAGTGGCTAAGCTGAAGAAGATTCTCTGCCAAGATCAGAGACCATAGATCCTGTAATGAATGAAAGACGCTGGGTCATAGAGTGATAGAGTTGAACCGAACTACTGGTGGAATGTTGAAGCAAGCACTGGCACCTTTAATGATGTCCTCTAGAGTAAGCAAGCTTGACCATTGGGGCATGCTCTGGACAGGGTTTGGAGATAGTGAGCTATCCCATTTCTTTCCCTTTTCCTTCCCAGTCACCATTAGGTGATCAGCCTTGCGACAGAATGCCCCTCTAGTGTGGTGCCCTCGCTCTCACATGTGTAAAGCAATGGAGGTAGCCAGGGACTATGAATCTGAGGGCCGAGAAAAAACTACCTTCCACTTAACTGACATATTTCAAGGTATTTGTTCCAGTGATAAAAAGTAACACATCTGCTACTTGGTTTATAAGAAAGCCTACTCACTTGGTTCCTTCAGTTTTTCTCAAAGACCTTGGTACTGACAAAATAGTCAAAGGAAAATGGAATAATTTCTGCCTGAATTAGGCTTAGTTGCTCTCTGGTTTGGGAGAAACACTGCTGTTGTTTTGTGAGTAGGATATAAATACTAGATTTCTGCCTTCATTGTATATTACATACTGTATTGGGCCCTGTGTGAGAAGAGCTCTGTTTTTAGGTTCTGATTAGCCTCTCTCTGCTTCAGTTTGCTCTTCCATGTAATGGGATAAAGTCGAATGGATACTGTCAATTTAAGTGATCAGAGTGGAATGTTTACAGGAAACTTTTAAGGGCCAGGAAGTTAGTGTGAGCAACGAAACCTGTCCCTTTAAAAAATAGGTTTGAAACCATTATCCTAAAGGTTAGTCTATCAAAGCCCACAGCATTGGAAAGTTTGGTAGTTAGGGATCATGTCTCATTCCTGCTTAAACTGTTCACCAAGAAAGCATGAACACTTAACCCATACTTCAACAGAAGTTATGACTTTAAAAGCCCAAAAGATTTTGTCCCAAACCTTGCAGACTAGAAGCTAAATAAATGCCTGTGAATTAACAGAGGAGCAGCAGCACTGACTTTCCCAGTAGGCACAGTAAGCATAGTGCTGGTGACCATGGTCCATGTAGAGAGCTACAGTGAGGTTCTTAATTTTTTTTAAGTCAGAGGGAAAAATAAAAAAATAAATTATTTATTATTTTACAACACAGTACACACATAGGTTTTGTTTGTTTGCTTGCTTGTAGATAACTCACTAAGTCTAGTTAGTGCTATCCATATGTGGATGGTGTGAAGCCAGGTCCATCCACTGACAAACGGGAAGCCTACCTATGTCCGTATCGTCAGTAAAGAATGATTCTCCTTAATTGGTAACTGCATGTCGCCAAATGCTCTTCACTGTGGAGAGGAGCTTGGAGATCATATACCCCAACCACCCTAGGTTCCAACACTGCGTAGAATGTTATGTCTTATCGCCTCAAGAACCCTGGATAGCATTTTCTTGAACTATGAATACTAGCTAGAAGATAGAAATTTTCCAAGCTAGGTTGATAATGATTTCTCTATGCCTTTCAGCCAAAGAATATGGTATCTTTAGCAAAAGGGTATTGTCAGTAGATACTTACAGTGGGCATCTAAGGGTAAAGAAAGTATAGAAATATTAACTTCTAAAGTAGAAATTTATATTCATTTTCTTCCAAAATTGTTGTAAAATATAATTTCATTATTTTTTGTGAGTAAATGGGGGGAGGGGGCATGAAGGGAAAGGATTTATAGAACTTATAGTGAGATTCTAAGGGACCAAGATCTCCATGAACAGGGAGGGGTAAGACACGGTTGGCTTTCTCACAGGATCTGCAATTCTTATAGAGAAGAGAGGATTTCATGCTCAAATCTAGACAAAAGGGTTCAGAGAAGGCCATGGGTGTGGAAGCATCATAGAGGCTCAGGGACAAACCAGCAATGTGTTGTGGGTGAAGAGTCACAAGGTAGGATGGATGGGGCTTCTGGTGATGGAGAGAGTGTGTATATGGCTCATATCAGTCTACTACGCCAGGCAATGATCTGGGATTTTCTTTTGTGAAAGAGTGCAAGCTTCTCAAGCTTAGGCCTCAAACTGAAGCTCCTAGACACAAATGTGTACCATAAAAACTACACTGAAGCTCAGCGGAGGTGCACCAAGGAGAAAACCATGGACTTGATCTCATTCTTATGACCTTGAGCACCATCCTAGCCAGCACTGTGTGAGCAAAGGGTTCATTGCTATAGCACTGTGAATGCCTGTGCAGGGCAAGTGGTCCAGCCTCAAGCCTTGCAGAGAGTGAAACCACACAAGCAGAAATCTTTTGTCTTTCAATTGCTCAAGAATATTGCACATGATTCAAGACAATCAATGTCAATCTTTCTGAATACCCTTCAATCTTTTCAGGGGAAATAGTAGAGCTAGGGACTGAACCCAGGGCACAGTGCATACTAGAAAAGCAATCTACTCCGTAGGCATGTGCCTGAGCTCATTTATTAAGTGTTTATTAGAAAATGTTGTTAAAAGTCTCAAGAGGTTCATCATGATATCTGCAATGGGTAAACTATGATGCTGGGGAAACTTGCCCAATGTTCACTCAGATAGGCACGTATTCACTAGCTTTTGCATGTATGTGACCAATATTTTTTAAATGCCTTTTCTGTGAAATAAAAAGTGTAGGAACCGTTACTATGGCAACCTAACAGCATTTGGCATGGTGCTCAGCTACTAAAATTCGGAGTCTCTCAGAAGGATGAACTCACTGGCCCCTTCAAATTTTCTGTAAAGCTTCCAAATGGAGGCATCTGCCAGGTGTCTTACTTTAACCTTCTGGATCCTCCACAGACACAAAGAAGTGGTGGTAGATTTAAAATGGCTTGTTACCTTTCTTTCTTTGTCCTTTCTTCTCTCCTTGCCTTGAGCTCTGAGCTCTCCAAAGGGCAAAGGGTAATCTGGGTTAGTAGCCTCTAGAGGGAAAGATAATTTTTTGTCTTAG
Organism: Acomys russatus; assembly: GCF_903995435.1. Lineage (NCBI taxonomy): Eukaryota > Metazoa > Chordata > Mammalia > Rodentia > Muridae > Acomys > Acomys russatus. The sequence continues at coordinate 25,688 of NW_026131895.1, forward strand.
GAATCATGTGATACCAGGGAGGGCAGATGAGCAAAAGCTTGATTTTCTTCTGAAAGTATGTAGGGACCATTGACATGTTTTATAAGGCCTGCCCTAAGGAAACAGCAAAACTCAGAAATGGACAACAGATGCCTACTTAGGTGTATGAGTTCCTTGATAAAAGGAAATACCATGAGCTGACTGGCAGGCGTTTTATGTAAGTTTAGCTTCTGTAAGCAGGCAATACCTGTGTGTCCAGTATATAAAAGAGTTAGTTACTGAGTGTCTAGGAAATTATTCCTTGAAATCTCACCCCACTGTGCTCAGATTCAATTGCTTTTTCAACTGTGATATTTCTCTTTGTCTCACCTTCATCTCCTGAGAGAACCAAGCTTGAAAAAAAAGTAAACTGTGTCTTGGCTAAGATCATGAAAGAGTATGTGCCCTGACAGCATTGGGGACTTGTTTGCTGAGACAAAGAATGAATGAGGACCTGGGAACAATGCTTTTATGTCCCGACCACGGGGCTACAAAACCCTATCATATTGGTTTTCTAGGTTACTTCCTGCCTACCCCAGTATTCAAAGTTCCTCTCACTTTGCATGCACACTACACTTTGCTATGTAATACACAGAGGAAGTGCACAGATAATTTGAGCAATGCTGAAGTGCTTTGATCTTTCAAAGGGAGGGGGCGAATTCTACACCAGCCTTTGAGATGCCTTGTTGACTCTGACAAGCGGAACAGAAGAGATAATGCCATCTAAAGGGCTGGTTGTCGGAAATGAAGAGATTGGATTTCAGTTGAGCTGTCTGTTGCTTCCCTGGACCACTGAGCATACAAGACAAACACAAGGAGCATGCTCTCCTGTCCTCAAACAGTTGCCCTTGACGAGCAATTAAGTCAGGGGCAAACTCTTCCCCAGAGGTCAAGGTATCCAAAGATGGTACCCCAGCTCTGTCCATCTGCATTTTCAGGTTGTGTCAGCTACTTCTGGCAGGTCAAGAAATATACATTTAGTTGCCAGCTCACCAAGGTTGTTTCTCTACAATGAGAGCATGAGGACAGGAAACTTACTTGCATTTCTGATTTAGTGGCATACAAGGTATAACCTGACCTGGGGTGATAATTCATTAAACCGTTGCATAGAATAAATCCACATTACTTTCAAAATTCAGAGGATCTAAGTAAAGGTTCATGAGGATTTCTTGTAGTGTTCTTTTACATACTTCCTTAGGTTTGTAATGTTTTAAAAAACAAACAGAAGTGTTTTAGCCTAAGCAGGCACAAGAAAGAGGAAAAAGGAACATTCTTATTTTTATTGTAATGTAGGGCAGTGTCCAACAGGTACAGTTGGGTGTCACCAAGAACATAAATATCTATGTACATAGATATCACTATAACTGCTTAGAAATTTTTTGGATAGTTATGTACTAAACCAAACATAGTGGTTGCCTACAGCGATGGAAATTAAGGCTCAAAACAAGTTTCTGAGTGCCAACTTTTCCATTTTAATTTTAAATCACCTTTATTCAACCATCTTATTTGTTTGTACATGAACAATTTACAATATATTTCAGTCCTGGCCAAAGGTGGCTGAACTTCTGTAGCTAAACTTCCCTTGTCTTCTCTTGGTCAATCTTACCTATGCTCAAAAAGCTAAACCCAGTGGTTCGCTCTCTAGCTGAAGCCTCTTCTGATTTCACCTAGCAGAGTTATCTCTTCTGTGTGTGGAGCATTAGTACATGTGACTGTGTCCAATTTGGGTGTCTGTCAGCCTCACATCACCAACGGGATGCAGGGTAGGGCTCTTTAAAGGGACAAGTTCAAATTCCTAGTTGTGATATTCATATGTAAACATTTGATTTTTACTGACATTTCGGAACGCGGCTCAAGGCATGAAATACATTTCATCTGTGGAAGAAGGTGGATGAAGAACGACGCCCCAGAACCCTGTTAGTGCTGGAACCCACCATGTAACTTTTAAATTCCTATGGGATTTTGAAACATGACTATACTAAAATTGCAAGAAATATCCTCTAACTCCCTTCCACCACATTGACTGAGACTAACAGTTAAGGTACAAAAGACTTGTAAGAGGCAAATTGATGGCAAATTGACGTGCACAGGGCCAAAGAACCATCCTTACCATTGTCGAACACGTGGCCCTCTGCAAGCTACTGTGAAGCTCAGTACCCTCATCTACCAAAGCACCTAACACAATAGTCAAAGTTTAGACAGCATCAAACAATATAATAACTGCCAATCGTGTAAGGCAGAGCCCGACATAACAATGTCCAATAAACATCAGGCAGTTACTATTAAAAATAGCCCTTTTGTGTGCTGTGAGTTAAATAAAGCAAGACAAAGCATCTGCTCCTTGATGTAAGCTTATCCTTCTAGGCTGGAGTTCATGTAGTGATAAGATGTTTACTTCGCCTAGCCCATAAGATCATCATGCAAACCATTCCTTAAATCAAGGAGTAACTGTCACATTACACATAGCGAGGAGCTGCAGTATATAGTCAACAAGTGAATGGAGTGTCTGTTTATGATTCCAGTGACACTGGCTTCAGACAGATACTTGGCCTCCTTCTCCAGGGTGGCCTACATCCCGAAATAGGAAATGTGCGTTCTCAGACAGCCCCAGCAGGCGCAGAGGACACAGCAGCAGGCTGCAAGCATTTAGAGCTGTCAGCGACAATTCAGAGCCTGGTAGATTTGGCAGCACAGGTGAGCTGCCCTCCGAGCAGCTTTCTGGAACTGACTTCTATGTAAATGGGAACTAATGTCTGACCTCTGACCTGAAGGAGCCCCTGCTGATTGTTAGCCAGCAGGGTGTGAGTGTGCTTGCAGGCCTCTTCTGCAAAGGATAGTTCCCTTTCACTTCTCTAAGACATTCATTTGCAGGCCCCAGTGCCCTATTAACCACCCAGCAGGGTTGCAGGGCTGACATCTACCCTACAGCCACCTGGTGAATTCCTCTGGTGAAGTGAGAATAATATCTAAGCTACAGATAGGCTAAGGGTGGAAGTGAGAGCTCCAGGGGCTTTCCTGTGAAGTTACCCAAAGTTTTATCCCTATGAACCTGGGCCTTCCTCCCTGTGAGGAAAGTCTCTCCTCTGTTCCCTACCCACTCAGATTTCAGTACATCAGACAGATCTACTTGGGCTGTAAGTAGGAAGGAAAATGTCATTTTCATCCTTACCTGTGTTTGTGGCAAATCACAGGGATGCAATCAAGAAACTCAAAAATCCTTATGTATTGGGAGTCAGTATAAAAGAAATGAACAGGTTTCTAGAGTCATCTGCGCCACCAAATTTACAAAAGAAGTCTTGAGTGAAACTTGAAGCTTGTGGTTTATCTGGCTTTGTTCTACCTAGAAGATGATCATTAACAAGCTATTTTCTCCCATGAGCACTTTCCATAAAATCAGAAACCTGTCCTGAAGAGTTTACGAGTCTATTCTATCTGTGCCATGGTTTCTTGCGGTGGTAGTGGCTGTTGTTTAATTTAAATTGATATTTGTGAGTAGCAGGCTTCTTGGTCTCAGTCATTTTTCTGGAACCAGAGGAATATTTTGTTTTCTTGCCTTGGATAAGAGCCATGCAAAGTTCCCGAGGAAAAGGGTGCCTTTAATTTCTAGGTGGAAAATAAAGCTAACAGATTTCCTCAAAGTGCTTTTTATTTAACTTTTGACTCTATTTCGCTGGCACCTCATTCTACATCCCCACTACCTAGAAAACTAGGAAATGTCACTAGCACATGCTACTGAAGCATTCAAAGAGCTGGTGAAATGAGGAGGCCTATCCATCTTGGCAGAAACAGGATGATTAGCATTCACAGGCACAACCACAGGGGGATGCATGTCACCTGCAGAACCAGGCATCAGAGCAAAGGAGGACAGAACACTCCCAACACCTGAACAGCCCACCCCAGCGTTTCAATTTCCTAATTAGGCCTCTGTTTTGCAGGAAGGTGCAGCTTTGTTTCCACTGCGGATGTGTTCATGCATCATGGTTTTGCTTGTGTTTTTGTTTTCCTAGTAACTGTTAACCAGAGCATGGGGGAGGGGGGCAGGGGAAGTTTGAAAACTTCTCAAATGGAAATTCTCTCCCAAAACAGACTCTCATTAATATAAGAGACTCAAAGACCCTGGGAAATCTCCAAATATTTATATATTGCACAGAGTAGCTAGATGACTGTCTTTTTAACAATAGTTTCTGAGGGCTGAGGAAACAACCCTATGCAGAAGAAATGTTTTTGGCCATAATTTAGCAGATTCATCCAGAGGAAAGACAGCAGAGGAGACTGGTAAAAGACACAGTTACAGACCTTCCACTGATACAAACTAAAAAGACATAAATTGCAGCACATTGCCACATGACTTATCTTCATGAAGGTCAAGTTTTCTCATTTAAATTTTTTTTTATTAATTTATTCTTGTTACATCTCAATGTTTATCCCATCCCTTGTATCCTCCCATTCTCCCCCCCCCCACCCATTTTCCCGTTATTCCCCTCCCCTATGACTGTTCCTGGGGGGATTACCTCCCCCTGTATATTCTCATAGGGTATTAAGTCTCTTCTTGGCTACCTGCTGTCCTTCCTCTGAGTGCCACCAGGTCTCCCCTTCCAGGGGACATGGTCAAATGTGAGGCACCAGAGTACGTGAGAAAGTCATATCACACTCTCCACTCAACTGTGGAGAATATTCTGACCATTGGCTAGATCTGGGAAGGGGTTAAAGTTTACCTCCTGTATTGTCCTTGGCTGGTGCCTTTGTTTGAGCGGGACCCCTGGGCCCAAATCTGCCTATCATATTGTTCTACTTGTAGATTTCTAGGACCCTCTGGATCCTTTTATTTTGCTATTCTCCCATGCGTCTCTCATTTAGCTTCAGCATAAAGTAAGGATTAGGGGAGTGATATCTTTAAAGACAGCATGCTTCCAACACAGTGCAAGAATACAATGCCAGATAGCTGATCTTAGTTCCCTCTCTCTCTCTCTCTCTCTCTCTCTCTCTCTCTCTCTCTCTCTCTTTCTTGCTCCTCCCCTCACACACGCATGTGTGCTCACATGCAGGTGTGTGTGTGTGTGTATCTGTGTGTCTGTGTGTGTGTCTATGTGTGTATGTGTCTGTGTGTGTGTGTGTGTGCACGTGTACTGAAGGTGCCTTCCTTTGTATTCTGTTAAATATACACTAAAGGTCTCTATTTATTTTGTCTAGTAAGTAATTATCGCACACATACTCTGGGTCAGACAGAGTCCTAGAAACTGGAAACATGGTAGTCTCTAAAAGAACCGTGACCTAAAAAACATGGAGCTGGGAAGGTAGCCAATTAAGTATACTGCTGTGTTTCAAGTATAAAATGTCCCTCACAGGGTCTGTGTCCAAACACTTGTTGTCCAGAAGATGGCACTACTTTAAGAAGTGATGATGTTTTGAGAACCCGTGGTACAGCTGACAGAAGTTGGTTGCTTGGTCATGCCTTGCAGGAGGTGTATGCCTCTAGATTGGTCCAGAGCTGCTGCTCTGGTCTGGCCACAGTGTAAGGAGATCTGTCATACATCTGTGTTGTGATGGACCTGCTCTACTGCTCCACACACTGCCCCTCCCACTACAGTGGACTCGGTTTCCAGAAACAATGGGCGGAGATAAGTCTTTCCTCCTGTGAGTTGTTGCTGTTGGATGACACTGATGAGAAAAGTGGCTAATATACTGACAATTATAACCTGATGTGAAAATTACTATAGATGGCTTGATCTACAGTCACTGAAGTATTGTCTAGGAGATTGTGGGGAATGAAAAACTCAAGCAATCAAGTAAATAAATCTTTTTGGAAATAATGAGGTCCAAAATAAGATATAAAAAGAAGAGAGGCATTATTCATTACTGTTTGTGGAGAATGAGCCTGTGTCCTAATGGATAGCTCCTGTGGGACCATCTCCCAAAGGGTGGGTGTGTAGAAAGAGCAGCTGAGCTGTCAGTCTGGTCAGTAAAAAGGTGGATTTCTTATTAAAGGATTCTGGAAGCCTCTTAAGAAACTTATAACTAATATCTCTGGCTTTAAAAGGAACAAGCCATAAGAGTAACATAATACCCGGATGTAGAAACATTTCTCAAGGTGTGTGTGAAAGACGGACCACTGTCCAGCTGATGAGGAAACATAGCCATGGAGTCCAAAAGGCCAGCATTGTTCGAGGAGAATTTGCCTTGCATTGGATAGTGTCAGTTGGAATAGATGAACCAATAATAATTGAGGAATAATTGAAAGTAGGATGCATAGGAATCTACTATAATCAGTTACCAGGAGGGATACAGGCCTGACAGACACAGGGATCACTCCTATGCTTCTAGCCTGACTAAACAGTTGAACTCTCACTGAACTTTGGGAGTGAAAGTTTAGAAGAAAGTACATGACATGCATTTGTTCTGTACACATGGACCACCTGGAATTACATGCGTCAGTACACACAATGGACACAGGTATTTGGATAGATAGATCTAGAATCCCAGAAAGTAACAAGTCATGGCAAAAGAATTCAAACTAATTTTTCTATCTGGAAGCTGGGTGTGGTGGTGCACACTTGCAATCCCAGCACTTGGAAGACAGAGGGAGGTGGATCTTTGTGAGCTCAGGGCAAACCTGGTCTACAGAGTGAGTGTCAGGCCTGTCATGCTATACTGTGAGACCATCTCTGAAACATAGATTTGTAACTGGGGGTATGAATGACCTGTGAAAATGGTGTCAGTCACCATTGAGAAGATAGAATGAAGAAGGTAAATGGATTTGGAAATTTCAAAACCTTAAAAACCATCAGAGACTCAGGCTCCTATTACTGTACTGTCTCAGGAAAGAACTCAGTGACTTACAATCATCCCGTCAGTGACCAGCAGAGCTCAGCCTGGCACTGAAATCAGACCTCCAGGCTCATTATGCAGGCTCCCTGGTTTTTTAGATATAAGTGTTCCAGCCTCCTAGTAATTTTATTTTCTTGTAGAATGTGACACACCTTACTTTTATTTTAAGAGAAAGAAAAAGACAAAAATTGAAGTGAAGAGATCAGCTTAACCAGTCTGGCAAGAAATGTCCATGTCAAGGATTTATCATCTTTAGTCTCTTTCCTTACTTCCATATAAGATTTGGTCAAAAAATTGTCCTCAACAGAGTGACACCTAACAGATACACAGGTAAGGTATGCACAATCAAAACGACATTGGATAGTTCTTCTTAAAGCCAAGTAGACAGGGATTTCTGTCCCTCTAAATTTCTACTTTTAATTTAGAGAACGTCCAGATTGAGCCAGACAGAAGGACTCTAACTGGTAAACATAAGTCCCATCTCCACAAACATAGTAACATGTAAACCCCTTATAAGACCGGTCCATCTTACCTTCTTCACCCATTGGATACTTGCTGCCAATTCCTATAACATACTCCACCCATCTGATTGGTCACTCAAGAAATAGCAACAGAAATGAATGTCTTCACAGGGCCACAGAGCCAAAAGTACAGTGATTTCTGGGGGGGGGGGGGGGAGAAAGAAAGAGAGAAAGAGAGAAAAGAAGCATCATTAGTAATAGAGACGTGGCAGAAACTAGAAAAGTGGCCCTTTACTTTATAATGGGGAGAGACAGTTGCATAAGATAGGCTTTTATAGACAATAGCCTAGGCACACAGAGGAAGTATAAATGAGCTATTATAATTGTATGAAAAATAGAAGAAACTTGTGGAGTTAGAATCACCAGGGTAATATGAGTCACCACATATGAGTTGAGTGCATAGCTAGCAGAGGTGCGTCTGGGGTACTATCCTAGTGCTTCTGCTATGAATGTCTCATCCACTTGCTCTAGAAATAAGCTAATCCTCACAAGGCGGAGGGAGAGCTTTCAGAGACAGATTCTTAGTAATGTGTACTCTGATTCAAAAGTATGTATTCCCTCCTAAAGTGAGGAAGAGAGAGCTCTCCAGAGCTGACAGGTCCTCATGGGATGTTCCACTTGAGGAGAGTGAGGAACAGTGGTGGTGAAGGTTGCTGTGGTCCACATTCAACAAGGTCAGAGCACAGGGTTGAACATGCTTGCCAATCTCCCATCCGCTTGCATTTCCCCCTCACTACAACAAAATCTAGGTTTTCTGTGTAGACAGCTGTGTTCTGCCTAGATATTTGTCTGATTCAACTTTGTATCTAGTAAAGTGTCTAACACATTCTCTATCCCAGAGCAGATGTTCATTTATTAGTTGAAGGAATGGAAAGAGAAGTCTATGGAGTGCCTAAACAGCTGTCATCTTTGAAAGCTGAGGCGCTGAACTAAGGAAGGTGCTGACTGGCAGCCTACAGATGTTCTTCAATGTCCTTTAGCTCTAGAATGTCCACCTTCTGTGACCAGCTCAGCTTGCATGGGGGCCTTAATCTAAATCTTCATTGATTTTATATATTGTACTATTTTTTGTTTCAAATCTGCTTTTCCATGCTTTATATACTAGGCTCTTAATACCACACCTCCAAATAAAAATAAAATGGACAACATAAAACAAAAATATCTTCACTGAAAGACTTCAGATGAATTCTAAGTCTTCTACAGCATGCTCCTAGCACCTTACTTGAGAGATGGTAGCAACAAGAACATTAAAATTGTCTTGTGGTGTGAGATACTCAAGATGCCAAGGACTGGGGCAGCCCTAGGCTTCTCCTGCTCAGTCGTGGAGGCATTCCCACTGATGGGGCAACCATGAGACACATTGGAGCCAGGCAGCAAAAATGTTGCCAACAATGAATCATACATTTATATCCCAGGACCTTGATAACAGCCAGCCCTGGGTAACCAATAAACTGGCAGTACATGAACCTCAGAAGAGGGGCCTTTGCTGCAATAGATCTAAAATGCAGAGCCTTCTCAATAAAGCCAAGTTTTCTTGAGCCTTCATAACTATTGGTTTGCCTTGTTAGGGTTAGAGTTGCTTGGGACATGCCACTCCTTTTAGTCTTATAATTTCTTCCTCTTGGTATGGGAATGTCTATCTACCCTGTGCCTTCCACCATTATATCACAGAAACACATAATTTATTTGGATTCACAAATCACAGCTACTGGGGAATTTGGCTTCAAGACAAACTGATTTGGTTAGTCTATATTTGATATAGACGAAATTGCGCTTTCAAACCTTTATGCAAACTGCATGACCTGAGGGAGTCCGAGTAAAATAGCGTCTGCTTGTATTCCCACAACTCAGCACTGTGCCAGGTAATTATGCATTGTTATCAATCAACACATTTCTGAGTGGGATGTTAATAAGAAATAGATTATTAAAATGTAATAAACACTATGAAAGGGACATTTCCCCCCAATTATTTGTAATACATTCTCATGTGTCTGAGATACCACAGTTGGCATTCCCTGCCCAATTTAATGGAATGAGACTATTGCAGAGGGCCACGGCCAAGAACAAGAGAGGCAGGGTCAGAATCTATCAGACAAGTGCCCAAGCTTATATTCCTTCTGTCTGCCTCTCCAGGCTAATAATGTTAAAAGTGCACCATGTGGCTGGCACTATCTGTAAAACTTTAATTAATCTATGGAACGCATCTCAGTGCCTTCATCTTGCCTTGCTTCCTCTCCTCCTTGCAGGCTGTTCCATACAAAATGCCTTTCATGCAAAGATCACAGAGTTTTGGAAGAAACAACAATGGCAACAAGATGATGCACTGCCTAAGTATTTAGAATTCCGTTAACTGAAACATTTCTGAATGAGGAGCTGTGAGCTCTGTGGAAAGGATTTTCTTCTAACTATGTCATGTCCCTTGGACACAAAAGGATAACTATAAATGCTTTAAACTGTTATTTGACTTTTTAGCAATGTTTCTGGGTCTGAGAGTGCTGTAAGAGGGTTACTCTACACCTTTTCCCTCCCCATAAGCTTTCATGCTAAAAGCTACATATTCCCTCTTTTTGCACACACCCCAGTGCTCCCTACTGGAATCATGCATTGCTTTTTCTTCTCCTGAAACCAGCCTTGCCTCATCTACACCCTACCTGCTGTGAGATGCTCTTCTTCCATGTCATAATTCTAGAAGTCACTGGGGCCACCCTCCAGTGTAGCCACCCTGTGCTCTAGCATCCCCTTTCATTGCTGTGCATGGCCACCCATGGGACTGAAGCTTTTAGAAGCAAAGGCATTAAATGGCATATGTTGCTTCAGAGACACAAGAAAACCAGGAACAAGAACACCTGAATGCTACAGCTATAAGTGTAATGGGGAAAACACTATGTACACATACTAAAACCAAGACTATTAAGACAAACATAGATATGCAGGCCTGCAATTCATACACTCAGGAGTCTAGGGTAGAAGACAGTGTAAAGCCTTGACTTTAACATAAAATCCTGTCTCAAAAAACAGAAGGATGGATGGATGACTAACTGAAGTAATAACAACTTGAGAAGAACCCAAATGTGAAGATTTGGTTTATACACAGTCATGTCCTTCCTTTTCCAGACCTCTAAAAATAATGCCTTAGCTTATAGATTGCTGTGGATGGATCCTCTTTGTGTGTGTGTGTGTGTGTGTGTGTGTGTGTGTGTGTGTGTGTGTGTGTGTGTTACCAGGCATGAGGTAATGCTGGCAGAGACTCGTAAAGGGCATCACAACCCTTAGAAGTAGAGTTGGAGAGGGTTCCAGCTCTTCTGGCATGGGTGATGGGAACTGAACGCCTTAATTCTGCAAGGGCAGTAGAAGCCCTAAGTGCTGGGTTGCTTCTAGTGGAGGTCCTCATCTGGAATGTAAGCTCAACCAGGGTTGGTTGAAAGTGCTTTTCGTACTTTCAACTGGGCAGGCATAAAAGCCAACCATGTTGTATTGGTGGAGGGGTAAATAAAAGTGTATGTAGAATATAGTAAAGTAGCCCCTTTCCACTCCATCAGTGCATGTTTCAGTATCTTAAAACCTAAGTCTGTGTGTACTGTGATCAGAGAAATCCTATAGATAGAATACGGACTGAAGAAAAACATTACCATCAAGGCGAGTAAGATAGATTGGGGAGGTAATAATGCAACCCCATTTTACAGATACAGAAATTGAGGCTTTGCAGTGAGTGCCCAAGCACACAGCAAGGACACAGCAGGACTGGACTAGGTTGTCAACAAGTCCACTCCTGCTGTGAGGAGTAGCCCCAACATCTGAGCCACTTGTCAGAGCAAGTGGTGCCTGTTCCTCCTGTGTGTGCAAAGATACTTTCTATGTTTGGTATAAGCATGCAGCAAAGATGGTTGAGAACTGAGCTGATCAAAACAAACAATGACTAAGCATCCGCATCAATGCAAAAGCGAGTTAAAATGCAGGTTTGTGACGCTGCTCTTAGGACTACGCTCTACTATGGCCTATAAGCAATAACTAGAAGCACGTGGCTGATCCTGCTCTGTGGTTTTTGTGCTCAGTAAGCAGCAGAAGGGGCTTGATAAGTGCAGCACGCTCTGGGCATCCACAGATGGGAACTTACAGCTTCTTGGGGTGTTACATGTTCTCAACGTTGTCAAAGTGATGATTAAGCACCATTAATAACCACCACTGGGTGTTTTTTTTTTTTTTTCTTGTTATTGCCAAAGTCCCCAAACCATATGTTGAAGCATATTTTATAAGATAAGCCTGTCGATTATGAGGTGTGTGTGTGTGTGTGTGTGTGTGTGTGTGTGTGTGTGTGTGTGTGTTTTAACAAAAGGGGGAGGCGCTGTAAGAAAACCTGACTTGAAGCCCAGGTTTTGCCTCTGTTAAACTAGATTGAGTTTGGATAAGCAGTAACAATCTGAGGCCTTTTTCTCTGTATCAAATGTGGATAGTCACAATTTTGGAGGATTATTATAAAGAGTAGTAAGAATAAATTAAAAACCTCAATTAAAACTCATGAGCTGTGATTATTAAAAGACAGATACTTTTACATTTGTTATGGTTGTTTTATATTTCATTTCATGTTTGTTTTGCATAAAGCTCATTGGTAGATGCAACAGCAAATATATTGGACATTTGCAATTATACAAACTGTAACTAATAGCCATCTATGAACACCACAATTGCTGTTGTTGTTTTTTTGTTTTTTTTTTTTTGTTTTTTTGTTTTTTTGTTTTTTTCCACATGAGGAAACCAAGTCTCAAAGAGTTTTAAGGATGCCGTGTTTGGCTTAGACCTCTGCTCCCACTGTGTGTTTAGGGGCTTCCAGCAGCTCATGGTTCATGGCCCATGTGAAACCTCTCAGGCTGATTCCTCACTGAGAGAACATGGAATGGTACCCAACAAGTAACTGCAATTACAAGAAAGCATCCACAAAAAGTTCCTGAGCGCCAAATGGATTTGACACAGCAGCCTTTTAAATGAAACTCTTAACGCGATTATCTTTATGTCCCTTTAGTCATTTTCCTAAGTAAGCCATGCCTTTAGAAACACCTAATACAAAGTGACAACCTTTGCTGTTTCTAAAGGGCCGATGGACGGGGTGTAGAAGAGAGTCCATTGTCACCATGGTAATTACTGCACAATACCTGATGGCCAATGGACAGTCAGGAGGCTCAGGCAGCAGCTGAATCCAGCATTGTCCTGGCCCGATAAAAAGATTAGAAGCCTGAAAAGCCATGGAGCAGGATCTCACAGCTCTTTCGCTGGGCCCTGAAAGGCCCATTGTGCGGCTACCATAAATTCTGGGTTCCCCGGGCACTTGACAACTGAAGCCAGGGATAATAGAATTCTTGTGTCCAACAAAACACTCCTTGTCTAATGGTAGTCTTATCAGCCGCATTTACAAATGTCTTTCATTGTACCCAAATAATTCCCTATTAGAAGGGCTATTGGGCACAGAACTAAATAAATATCCATAGCCTTTGTAATATCTTTAAGAAATGAATAAACAAACAGTATCCTAGCATATGAGGTAGCCTCCTGCCCTTCTACATGCTGTCAGAATTTCTTGTCCAAATTACAGTTTCACTTTCTCTGTTTAGAATATTAACAATCATGTTAACAATCCCATGCCAGATGATCTGGCATCATTCTCCAAGCAATGTAGATCTCTCATATTATTGCCTTGTACAACGTGTAATTTTTTGCACTCATTTATTTTTAATTAATGTTTCCAATATGTCATGGAGGGGCTTAGCTTATCCCATCCTAACTTCCCAAAAAGAAAAGATGCAAACCTCTGAGAAGTTCAACAGATTGCCCAAGATAACAATCTAGAGTTCCGTGTCTCCAAAATCCCTGACCATTTTGATCCATCCTGATACATTTTGAGTTGAAACTGGGAAGAAGAAGAAGAAGAAGAAGAAGAAGAAGAAGAAGAAGAAGAAGAAGAAGAAGAAGAAGAAGAAGAAGAAGAAGAAGAACAAGAAGAAGAACAAGAAGAAGAACAAGAACAAGAAGAACAAGAAGAAGAACAAGAACAAGAACAAGAACAAGAAGAACAAGAACAAGAAGAACAAGAAGAAGAACAAGAACAAGAAGAACAAGAACAAGAAGAACAAGAAGAAGAACAAGAACAAGAACAACAAGAACAAGAACAACAAGAACAAGAACAAGAAGAAGAACAAGAAGAAGAAGAGCAAGAAGAAGACTCCATAATAAGTAAGTGTGCTCAGTACAAGAATAATGACCATAAAGCTGTAAAAGAGACTGAACCTACTCCTGTAGTTATACAACCTGAGAATACTACAATATAACGATATTAAAATCCTTAGTCTAAGACATGTTTTATTCCTACCCAAAAATGCTAGCAACTTTTTCAGAAGCAAAAATCTAACAAGTAGCATAATCAACCTTAATAAAAGTGTTTAAGACACTCAGGCAGTTTATTAATAAGATTCAGTGAAAAATTACTGATATGAACAAGGCAAACACATATACATGATCATATGTATTCTGCAACACCTCTTATCTTTTTTATAGCTTGTTTTATTCTGTTAATTTGTCGCTCTGTAATAAATGAAATAACTTGAAAATATGCACATAGCAAAACAGACACTCCTTCTTAACAGAAGCTACAACCATAAATGCAATTCACATATATGTGTGTAACACACACACACACACACACACACACACACACACACACAAAACTCTACCTAAACATATACATGTATCTGTATCTCAAAATGTGAAAATACTCAGTGATTTCTTTTTTGACAGTTATTTTATCTTATATGCATGTGTGTATGCCCGCTTGTCTGCATGGGTACCACATGTGTGCAGGTGCCTGAAGAAGTCAGAAGGGGTCCGTTTTCTCGGAGATAGAATTACAGGTGGTTGTGAGGTACTTAATGTATTGGACACCAAACTAGCATCTTCTACAAGGACAGAAAATATTTTTAGCCACTGTGCTACCTCTCCAGGCTCTACTCCATGGTTTCTAATCAGGTTGGGAAGTGCTCACATTCATTAACACGGCTTAATCATTCCTGAGTCTGTGTCAGCCTCACCTTTCCATAGTGCCTCTTGCATGAGGAAGTCCTGTTGTTGACTCACTTGGCAGCTGACAGTCCCTGTGTCCTTCTGAGCATGCTGTTTCTTCATGTAAGTTCTTCAGCCATTGTTGGTGGAACAGCACTAGCCCTCTGCCTCACTGCCTCATGTTAACTCACAGTGCTGCAGAATCCTCTTAGCATATCTTATTGGAATGTCTTACTATACCCTATGGCTTTTGTGTTTTCTCATAGGCAAGAACTCTTTGTTCCTGTGGCTATCTGCCCTTTATAACTTTGTACCTAAAGAAGCTGTGAGCTACCTAAAGGCGGCAACTTATCTTATATTCAGTTTTGTTGTCTTGGATCAGTAAACTTCTGACTTCTTCAGGGCTCACTTACTGCAGTAATCAATAAATGGCAGTAGAAAATATATAGAGAGAGCACAAATGTGTTTACATGTATGTATGTGTGTGTGTGTGTGTGTGTGTGTGTGTGTGTGTGTGTGTGTGTGTGACTAGAAATATTCCTCATTTGTGAATTTGATGACCGAGATAACTTGTGATTAGTTTTCCAGGACTATAATGATCTCAGACTACTCGACCTTGATAATGGAACATGACATCATTTGGCTTGGCCCCTAAAATAATTAAAAGCAGAGGCAGAGATTACCAGCTATCAAAAGAATATGGCTATTGTAATAAAAGTGCCAAAACAACAGATATGTTCTGGTTGACATGAAATGTCTGTGATTTTGCCAATACTGAGTTTGGAAAAGTATTCCAATTGCTTCACTTGCCTAGCAAGGCATCTCAGCATCTGTGGGAATTTAATATGTTATCACAGTTATGAATAGGTGGCATAAATTCTCTCAGGAACTTTAGGTATGAGTTATTTAACCGAGCTTAATCCAAACAAGAACTGACAATTGATAACAGCTATTGAGTGTCTTCAATAATTTGGCTAAGTACTTTCTTGTATGTGTAAGTGTGTGTGTGCGTGTATTCTTGTAGTCAAGTTCTATGCTTCTTCTGTTCCACAGCTAGGAAACTGAGGTACAAAAAGGATGTATGAAATTCCCATCAACCCCAGTGCCAAAAAACAGTGAGGCTAGGACTCAGGTACAGGTTGTTTCAATGTACAGCAATTCACTTAACTGCTCAAGTCAACTCTATTTTTTAGATATAAATTAGGACAGAGATTTGGGGAAGTAGCCCACTGATGTCATTAAAGAAGGAAGAAGGACTATATGAGTTCACCAGGCTCCTGTTATACACAGGAAAGGTAGCCCGACACAGGGAAACACACAAGTACAGTGAAGAACCATCTTTTAACCACATTTGGTCAGATAAAGGCAGTGTCCACACAATCAAGATGTCAAATTATCTGCAAATTTTCGGATAGAGCCGATGTCAATGTTCACAGTCAGAGAGTCATTGTGAGGCATGTGTTTACACTGCTGTGTTTCAGCCCAAACAATCACAGCCTGCTACCACTATCTCATGAGAAGAGAGGGAAGTCTTAACCTCCCTAGCAGTGTGATTGACTTAAGGTACATTGGTAAGGATCTTCCTTCTGAAGACATGATGCTCAGAAAAAAATATAATAAAGATTCTCAAAATTAAATGGGGGCTATCCTTTGTCAAGGAGACACTAAGCTCAGGCTGGTAAGAAATGGCTCAGCAAGTAAAACTGTTTGCTTCTAAACCTTATGATTTAAGATCATGTCCCAGAACCCACATGGTGAAAGGAAAGAATTGACTCCCTCAAATTATCCTCCAACCTTCATTCCTCTTCCAACAAAAATAAACAAAATTTGACAAAAGCAAAAACCTATCTTTTAAGTCAACTCTACTAAGATGACATGAGGATAAAAGCTTTGAGGATTCCAATAGTCTATGACTTCATAACGGAAAAAAAAACTTACTTGTTTTCTTCTCCATTCTCCATCAAGTAGACAAATGCCAAGCTCTTTGTGATTGTTATCACAAATAGCATCTAAAAAGATAGGCTGGTAAAGAGACAGTGAGTTCCTGACATCATATTCTCACTGAGGCACCTATAATTTTGAAGGGCTTCAGTGAGTGAAGGTTTGTCATTTTTCTAAGACACAAATATGAACTTGGCCTCCATCTTAGACCTATGGCAAGGGAATAGGGCGAAAGCAGAGGGGGGGGGGAGGAATGGGAGGATACAAGTGATGGGATAACAATTGAGTTGTAATCTAAATAAATTAATTAAATAATAAAAAGAAGGAAGAAAAAGAAGAAAATAAAGGGAGAAAATGAAAAAAAAAATGAACTTGGGTACTGCAGTGGGACATGAGCTAGAGAAGTTGTCCAGTGGGGTCTCTGGGTCTTCCTTTTATCTCATTAAGTTCCCTAGGTTTATTCAGGAGATGGGGGTGATCAGTGATGTTGAGATGCTTCACTTATGTGCTCCTGACCTTTGCTGGTGGAATAGCATTCTTCATTGCTATGACTACAGTTGGTGTTCTTGAAGGTGGCTGGAAAAGTCACTTGACAAGATCAAGAATCTATTCTTCTCAGAGGAAGCTTTCTTTAGGCTGATTCCCCCTGGATTTAGCTTCTATGTTCTTGCAGATATGCAATGACATCCTCTAGGATTCATCTGACATTTTCTTCTTTTATAACTAGTGTTGAGTTAAAAGTGGTACCTACTTTTAAGAATATTGTTAAGAATTGAGAATAAGGAAATAAAAAACAAAGCTAAACAACAATAACAAAACCAAACCAAGCCAAAAAAAAAAAAAAAAAAAAAAAAAAACAATGCCCTGCAGTTATGTAGAGCTGTGTCATGACATCAGACAGGGCTGCAATTACTCTCTCTGTAGGAATGGCAGAAAACAAAAAACAAAAACAAAAAAGAAACCATGCTCATACACAAAGGAGTTCTGCTCAAGTCAGAGGATTGAAGACTCTAGAAATCCTTCTACCATAGCACTCACTAATGGCTTTTATCTTACATCTTCAGCCAAGAGAACTGGGCTGGATTTAACTCAGTTTTTCCTAATGTGGTCTCCTCTTTGATGCTTGCAATGATCTGTAATGGCTGTTTGATATATAGATGTTAGATTGATGGTTAATTTATATGTAAATTTGTACATACACAGCAGAAATGCAACTCATAATTTGATTGCTAATATTTGAAAATACTTAAACCAGTTCCCTTATCCAGTAAATTATCAAGTTAATTTGACACTCGGTATCATGGTAAATATGGTAGAAAGTAAGTATCTCTCCAACTCAATTACCAGAAGTTCCCCTGGCTAAAAAGCCACCCATTTTCACAGCAGTATTAGCGTTCTAACAAGTTATGCCTCTCTGGTGTTCAACATGAGTCGGGGTGAGGTTCATGAGGTAACCCCAACATCACAATGAAGATGATCTATAAGAGATATTGAGTATGAAAAGAACTGTGAGGGTAAAGGGCAGGGAGTTATGATTCAGCTTCCAGGAGGCACACAGAACATCCAGCTCTTCAGTCTTCAGACTCAGATGAAATGGTGGCCTCAGAGAATGCGTGCAAGACCCCTCATTCACACAAAACATGTCTGTTTCCAGTAAGAAGAAAACAAGGAAGAGATGAGCTGTGGTGATAGTGACCAGGTGTCTACAAATTATAGACAAAACAGGGTTCTCCTTTGGCACTCTGTGGCTCACCAGACCTGAGCTTGGGACTCTGTCTCTTGTGATACCAGCCAAACAGTTTTCAAAAACCTCAGAAAGCTGCACTGAAGCAAAGGAGATGAGGTCTGTAAATTATATTCTTGTTCATAGGACAAAGTTAACTGCTTACTAAACAGTAATCGATATTATCATAAATTATTGTCCTGTTACCAAGTCTCTATAAAAATAAACTGGTGCATCACCTTATTGCTGGCATTAAAAGCAGCTAACCAAGACTGACTGTGTTGTCCTTACCGTTCTCTGAATTTTAATCTTCACAGAAGGAATCCATTTGCAGTGATTCCCAAGACTTCTCTTTGGTCAAAAAGCAATAATAAGGCAGCCTGAGGTATCACAAGCCAGGTGAAATGTCTAAAAGGAGCCACTGGTAAGAAGGGCAGTTCTCTTCCATGGACATAAAGACAAAGAATCTTAGGCAGAGACAATGTGGATCGTGACCTAGTGACAGGGAGAGAGCGGAGTACAAGAGCTGCAGAAAACTCGGTCCTGCATAAATAAGAAACTAGGTTGGAAATTACAGAGCCCAGAATTCACCCTATGCTTTCCTTTCCTTAAAATTCATTTGCACATTTATGCATCCCCTGTTTTATTCCAAATGGAATGTAAGACAACCTACAAAGACACCCCCGTATCAAAATTGGCTTTGTTTATATAATAGGGTGTCATGGTGGAGAGGGAATAACATCATTAAATAATTTGGACTAAAGTTTAAACGCAAAACTTGTTCTCAGCAAAGACAAGCAGTTTCAAGAGCTATGTCACTCATGGGGACAGAGACACACCACAAGGTCAAGTCTGATTGCAGCCATCCTAGCTGCTGATGTCACTGCTTTAATTATCCCATTTCCTTTCAAAAGAGATAGTCTGGAAATCAAGCATCATCCTCAAAGGCAGAATTACGGGGCCTCACACATTGGCATGTGAGAACACAGAGTCACTTCCAGGTGAATACTGAACACCCTTCTGCTGCCAGAAAGACAAAAACCCATCCTCACATAGATGTGGCATGCTCACACCAGCCATAGGCCTGCATATACCATTCTGAACTTCAAAGCACCAGCATCTCCAATTTCCTATGTCCTATTTTGAGTCTCCTATTTTGTATGGCCCGCTTTGTGTGTATTGTCGCGCTTTAATAGATTGTCACAATGATTGTGCCTGTTTGAAACTAAGGATATCTAAGACACTCCGGTCCACTTAGCCCAGGCACATGGTCTGGTAGGAATGCACATTTCAGGCGGTCTTCCTCCAGAGTCCTGTCCGACAGTGGTGTACGCACTCTCAGGAAGGCTCTTCCAGGTGCTCCTCAGGTGACTTAGCCTGGGCCAGATTCTGCCAGTAACCCACTGGTTTCTGGGTTTGTGCATTGTTTCACTGTGCTTTCCCTCCCCCCCCCCCCCCCATTCCTTTCACTCTGGATAGAGTGGTTTCCTTTCTTCCTGAAATCTTCGTTCTTTAAGACCCTGACTCAGATGGACTTCTTGACAGTCTACCCTCAGAATTTTATGTGCCCACAACAAACACACATGCACACAAGCTATTAAAGGCATCCTCCTTGTACTGGGCCTGGCTAGTTCAGGGTGGGGCTCCCCTTTTCTGAGGAGAAAGAGAGTAGGAAAAGGGAAAAGAGGGTCGGAAAGTGGTGGACTGGGAGAAAAGGAGGGAGGGGCTGTGACTAGAAATGTAAAGTAATAAATAAACAAATAATTGAATAAAAATAATAAAGTCATCATCAGTGTGAGCACTCCTATTCTGCCCGTGAGCAGTCTTGAGCATCTCCCATGTGCCAGACACTGGTCAGTTTCATAGAGAATCAAAGAGAAGCCTTTCTCAACATGCAACACAGACAAAAATTAAAAGGTGATCAAAGACACCGAGAAGACCTGAAATCTTTTCTGAACAGAATACAATGTGATTTCTTCTCTAAGACCATTTACACTGGAACACACATGCCGCAAGGAGCTGTAGTCAGTGACTATGACAATGGGGGCAACAGCAATCGTTTTTCAGGCACAGACACATTCTGTCCTGAATCACACTTAAAGACCCTCTTCTGAACCATTTGCAAACAACCCCCCCTCTCTGGAATATGAAGGATAGAGGCTCTGTCCTATGTATTACTTATTGCTTATGAAAACTAATGCTGTGCAGCTTTCTGTATGTGCTGTAACCACCCTAGAGGACCCAGACTTCAGGCTTGAGAGACATCATAAACTTCAAGAACTAAGAGCCAAACGGCAACTCAGTGTTAGATCCAGTAGTGGTTTCAAAATGGATCCTGGAAAGGCCTAGGATAATCTAGAAATATCCCAAGGGCTTACTGAAGGGGCCAATGTAGGGTAGAACAACCTGGGGGGTCTCACTCTTTCCTCCTGTTTTAAGCAATCAGGCTCTCTCCATGATGGTTTTTAGAGTTAGCATTGTGGTTAAAGATTTTTTCCTTTTATCGTAAAACTTGTTTGTTTTTCACTGTTTAAGCTAGGCTTTCCAGTGGTTGTGTAGCTCAGCATGCTTTTTCGGGGCCTTGGCTTTCATTGGCAAATCCTGTCAAATCTACAGCGCATTGTTCTCCGGCTCCATGTTGCTTGCTTTTGTTTGCTGGGTATTATCTGTCTTTGGTTAACAAGCCGTCCATAACTTGTGCACTATAGAATCCCTCTAATATTCACGTTTGTGCGGGTGGGAGAGGGGGAGTGGGCATGCACATGCCACTGCATGGATGCTGTACGTGAGAAGCAGATCAAACTTTTGGGAGCCGTCTTCTTCCCTCATGTGGTCCAGGTGGGAGCCTAAACACAGACCATCAAGTTTGGAAGTGAGCAACTTTTGCTTGTCTGTCATACTCAGGACCACCCTGCAGAAGGGACTTCATAGGGAGTTGTAAAAGTACCCATTATGGGTCACTGGACTTTGTCTTTCTTCTTGTAGCTGGTCTCTGATAAGATCTTCAACCTAAAAATCAAGAGGTCTGCTAACATCAAACGACTTAAGGACAAAGACAAGGTGAAAATGATGACATGATTGCATTAAGAGATGACTCTTATTTTATGTGGCCTGAGAAGGCTCCCCAGCAACCTGCCAAATTATTGATTATGTAAACCTAGTTAATAAAGTTTCTCACCCTCCCTTAGAGCCAGACTCATTACCATGTCATCCTCAGCATTCATGAGCCTAAAACCCTGTCACCTCACTAAAGGACTATCTTACAGATTTAACCTGGAAGCAGCAAATGCATTTGATGTGATTGGTGATATCCCTTCGATTTGATTAGGGGAAGAGGCTTCTGCGGAAGGTTATCTCTTTCATAGTGCAGTCTACCCTAGGTCTTTTTCTGACATGACACAGAAAAAAACACTACTACTCATTTCAGAGAACACGGAGTAAAGGTTAAGCACCAGGAAAAACTTCGTGCTTCTGCAATGACCACCTTAATGATTGGAATATCAGAAATGTCAAAAAGGAGGACACAAGGAATCCGGGGAGGGACTAGGGAGATATGGGGCGGAGGCATGGTTCCGGAGGGCGTGTGGGTGCAAGTACAGAAATACAACCATCAAAGTTTTGGCCCATCTGACTCTTGAGTGAAGTAACTGAGTTGAGCTTCAGCACTTCATAACTGGAATAATGATTTGTAATAGTCCATTCGGTGACACCCAGATTGCAAAAAGGATTCTATTTTATGTCCACATAACATAGAAGTGACTTTGTTGTAATACGAGGCGAACAGAAAAGAGTTTGCTGCCCACATGACTGCATAACAAGGAAGCCTGTCACCTTGCAATTCCATGAATGAATTGAAAGACAAAAATGGAAAAATTACAGCAGGCTGCTTTTGTTATAATTTACTATGAGTAAAAATGTCTACTAAATGACACTGAGTAAATATATCCCTACATTTATAACAAAAGAAAAAGATATTTTGTAGTCTCCCATGAATAAATTGGTAGGGCGGTTTGTTCTTCTTTCCTCAGTGTTTAAAGCTTACTGTGTGTGACCACTGTAAGCACATGTTCTCAAACCTCAATGGCAATGGTGGGCATATTTTTCTGCCAAAGGGATCCCTGACATGGCCACAGCCAGAATGAGCTATGAGAGTGTTGAGGGACTAAACTTTCTATTGCTTTCTCCAACAGCCAGGAAGAAATGTTCCACGTCCAGCTGCCAAAAGATGAGCCAACCTATCACAAAGAAACAAGGAAAAGAGTTTACAAACGCTAACATGCCTTGATCATCGAGGTGTCAAATTAAAATATTGATAGCATCAATTGCGTCTAAAATCCTCCTTGGTGTTTGGAGGAGTCCAGGAAGGGAGGTCGCAAGTAGCAGGCAGATGCGAGAATGCTCCTGGCAGACCATTCATTCCATCCCAGGCATCCATTCATTATGGACATCTTAGTGCACCTGATGCTTGTTGTACTGGGGTTGAGGGACCACCACTGATTGATTTAATTATGGGTCCCTGTCTTAATGAGATGTATGTACCTACATTTTAACTGCCTCTCTCTACAGGCCCGGATAGCATTGCCTAGTGAAAACACTTTAGAATGGGCCTTAGTCCCAGGAATAAAAACACTACATAAGGCACTATAACCCACCCGCCATTCCTATAGACTTGAATGACTGAGTTAATGTCAGGTCCATGCCACAGGCAAATGTTCTATCACAGGAACCCTCATTTTTTTATCATCTTACGATTAGTATTGAGTAGATGGCATATCTTGGAACCTTTGAAGCTCAAGACATCTGGAGTAACCAGGGGCCATGGGACACGGGCAGAACTTGAAACCATATTCACTACATTTAAAAGCAAACAGCTCTGAGTACCCATGACAGAAGGAGTTGGTGACTAATGGCCCACTTGGAAAGTCAATCCTAGATTGAAACCGCTGCCTCTACTTTCGTAAAATATGCTGCTCTATCAGGGGCGGGTGAGGGAGTGTGTGGGAGGGGAGGGACGCAGCTCAAATCAGCTGATAGGCCTTAGGCTTCCTCATGTGAATCTTCTTCCCGAAGACCTAACTTACGCGTTGCCTGTAACCTCATTAAAGATGCATAATATACAATAACACAAAACTGAATGCCAGGGTTCTATTCCCAGACCCACAGTGGCCTCTCAAAAACACTTTGACTCAACAGAGCGAAAAAAGAAGGTTATTCGTATTGAGACACCTGAGGAGGATTGCATGTTCTTGCTTTCCTTTTCCTTGGTTTTGCTATAGGCCGGCTTATAGGCGAAGCTTGGATAAATAAATGTTACTCTGACGCACCTTCATATGATTAAAGACGTTTGATTGGCAATTAATACATATGATTTAACTAAATGTGCGGGAAATTACTTTGCTTGTTCCTTTTATCTAGTTTTTTGAAAGAGGTAATTTTTCACAGTGCCTGTGAAACGTGGGACCAAGGCCTGGACTTCTTGGTTATTGCTGAAACCAAAATCAAACTCACCTTGCTTGTGATGAGCTCAGCATAATACCAAGCAAATATGTGAGTCATGCATCGCTCAGTGGTGCTGAAAGAGGAGCCGCCAATGGAGCTGGTGCTGCCCTCTCTGCAACGTCCCCAACTGAAATTATTTCATCATTAGACAGAAAACAGTCTCAAGATTCTTTGAGCAAACTCCTGGTGCCCCTTTGGCTGAGACTGCAAACCGTGTTGAAATCAGGGTGGGCGAAAAAAAAAAACTGTGAAGAATTGGTGCTCAACGGAAAGTAGTAGCGTAAAAGGAAGGGCGGGCCTCAGGACACCAGCTGTAATGTTCTACACCGAAGCTAGAGCCCTGTTTCCCAAACAACCAGATTCCCAACCACAAGCCACGTAAAACGCCAGCCTCCATTTAGAAAGCAGAATCGCATTTACCCCTCCCCACTTGTGTGAGCACACACATACACTTCGTGTTACATCCTACATAGGACAAATGCACAAGCATACTTAAGGTAACTAGCAGGACACTAAAATGGACAAAGATCACTTTGAAACCACAAGGAACAAAAACATTAGATCTATTTCTTGTGATGCGTAGGGGTTACACGGTGGGTCCCTTGTAACTAGGTCCAGACACAATTGTTTAGTCAACTCCACAGGCCCAGCAGATTAATGAGGAGGCAACCAACGACAGAAAGTGGAGGCAACAGCCCGAAGCCCGTTGTCCCCAAAACTCTGCAATCTGCCAGCAGCACCCAGTCCACACCCAGCTCTCCCCAGAGGATACCAGCACCAAACTTTGAAGTTCCTAAGACAACCGATCCACGGCCCTGCAACCCAGCCACCGCTCTGGCTGCAGTGACCAGGTGGAATACAACAAACTGAATCCGGTGACAATCATGAACCCGGAGAAAGGGAAAGAAGGAGTTGACATGGTGTGAGCCTTGTTGCTGCACAAGCGGGTTAAAATTAAATGGTGATGCCAAGCTCAAGCTTGCAAAAGCTTGTCCCCCTTCTGCCAGTCTCAGCCGGTTCCGTACGGCGTGCCTGTGCTGGCAGGGTGACTGGCACCTGCACATTGGCTGGCAGATGGAGGAGGGCCAGACCTGAAACATCCAGTGTCCCTTACTCACTTGTACCATCACAAGGTCACACGACAGTTGGCCACTACAGTCATTCTAGAGAGGGGGTCGAATTCCAGCCTACGTGTGTGCTGAGAGTCCAAAACCTCCCTTCTCAGCGATCTTACATGTGAAAGCAAGACCCACAGGGCTGCAAGAGGATCGGGCCCAGCTTTGTTCTCATAGCAGGCCCTCCCAGGATAGCTTGAGAGGGCAGGTCCCAGCCCATGGCCCACAGCTAGCATGCCTGTGATGAACACACTGTTGTGCGACAATACCCACTGCTCATGAGTCTCAGCACCGACCACAAGCAAGAGAGGCCAGTGCGTTAGCTGTTACAGAAGAGGAATATGAGAAGTAAACACTAATGACGTAAGCATGTGGGGCCCACTGGGCCACCCAGGACTCCTGTCCCACCTAGGGCTACAGAACTCAGCAGTCCTGATTGGAAATAGCTATATTGCTCCTATGAAGACCCCAATCACCCCCCCCTCCTCTCCTGCCTTGGTATCAGGGAAAGTGGGTGTCAAAATTACAACAGAAGATCCATTAACCATCGCTGTCCTTTCATTATTTGAAGGAACAACCCTTTAACTTTCAAAATATCAAAGGTATATTCAGAATAACAAGGTATTTGGCAAGCGCACTCCAACACAGACAGCAATGGTTGGTAAGTTTGCTTAGATTTTTGAATATGTTCAAATTATTTGATGCACATTCTGGTTGTAGATCCACAGCTATTAAAAGCTGAAGGGTAAGAGTGGGCGTGGGAGTCGGGAGGAAAGGGAGGATCCAAGTGACGGGATAAAACCCTTGACTTGTAATCTGAATAATATCAATAAATAAATTAAAAAGAAAAAAGAATGGGCTTTTTGAATTAAACTAAGGTACTGACTTTCCTTCTCAGTTTACTCACTGGATACCCTTAGAAAACATTCCACCTCCTTATCTGGAAACAGAGATAACATGCTCTCTGTGGCTTAGGCTGTCTTTGTGAAATGCGTGACTGGTGAGTTAGGCTCACGGAAGTTCTGTTGATGCTTACCACCTGCTTTGATCCCGCCCCCATCCTGCAATGCGGACTTTGTCCTGACAGCTGATCTGACACTTGAACTTTACAATCAGGTTTTCACATAAGTTTGCGGTCTAACCAGTTCTTGACATTTAGCAGTGGTTAGATAAGCAGGTAAACAGTAGAGTGACTCGTTTACATTTTTGGGGGATGGCAATGAAGAGACTCTAAAGATAATGAGAAATGCAGTTTTTCTCCCCATTCACCACCTTCTCTTGCCCTCTCCCACAGGACTCAGAAGGGGAACGACGAAGATGTCTAACTAAGCGTATGTGAATGTGTCTCCTACCTACATATGCATAAGTGCTCAGACATTGTTTTGTGCTGATAGCTGTACTTGTAGGCCCCTCTTAAATTATGACTTGGGAAGAGGTCACTCATTCATCCATGCCATCCCATCCTTAACTAGCCCCTAGTTGACCCTCTCTGAGGAGAAGTGCTTCTGTTTATGATGGTGTGCAGGCTCATTCTGGGGGCTTTATTAAACCAATTCTACTCTAGGAGGTCTAAAAAGAGATCAGAGGTCCTGCATGGCTGGGGGACTCCCCTGGAGCAGTATTAACGCACGCTTCTTGGTCCAGAGGCAGCCTCTAAGAACCAGGCCTTGCCAAGAATCTGCTGACGCTGGAGATGTGGGAGGAAGGTTTCACCTGGAGTTTCCTTTTGGTGTCTCTTTGATGTCAGGGCTGTTCCTGACAAGGTGCAAAAACTCTTTTCATTATTCATAGGACCAATGTCTAAATCTGCCTAAGTACTTAGATCCCAGAGTGGGAAACAATTTACGTTGTTC
This sequence comes from Acomys russatus, assembly GCF_903995435.1. NCBI lineage: Eukaryota > Metazoa > Chordata > Mammalia > Rodentia > Muridae > Acomys > Acomys russatus. The sequence continues at coordinate 52,227 of NW_026131895.1, forward strand.
GTTTCTAAATCAAAGGCAAATCTAATAAAGCAAACTGATTGCTTGGCAACCGCCCTCCTTGGGAAATTC
>NW_026131896.1:0-90898 GCF_903995435.1 Acomys russatus
CACACACCTACATACCGAACAGTATAATCAGGAGCAAGGTAAGCCAGATCGAGGCAGCCCTAGGGGAGGGCAGTTTGCCATTTTTGAAAGAAGAATCAGAAAGATGACATTTGCACAAAAGACCCATAAGAAGCAACGGTGCAAGCCCTGTGGGTAAGGGAGAACTGAATAGAAAGAATGGAGTGCCGAAACTGAGGTAGGCATGTACCTGTCGCGCTCAAGGGCCAGTGTGGGTGCAGAGACCAGAGGAAAGAGACACGTGAGGAGGCAAAGAGACATGCAGAGCAAGGCTCTGTCGCCTGCTCTTCAGACTCCAGGTGAAATAAGGAGCCTCTGGGGGCTCAGAGCAGACAAGCCGCACAACCCAGCAGCAGGGAGACTGGTGACGCAGCCTGTCTGCTCTCTAGCTAAGTACAAAGTCAAATGCACAGTTCTTTTCCGATGCTGCTGTTCAGCCAAACACAACAAAGAAAACCGCGCCTGCGCTGAACACTGCAGGCTCACGCTCAAGGTGGGCCGCACTGTCTCCACCCAAATCCTGCACCACCATGTGGGCAGGGTTTGGGTGTCTTTGAATTTTGTTATCCTCAGGGGTTCCCAAACCAGTCTCCTGTGGATACCCAGGGATTCATCCCACGGCTTTGTACAGCCAACGCCCTCCTGAGGCTTAGAAGATGATGCCACTGCTAAAAACTTTCAGAACCACAAACGTGGCCCAGTTCTGAGACTAGAGGTTCTGCTATGTGCCTGCAGGACCAAGAAGGCCGCTGTTGGGAGGAGCTGAGGATGAGGGCATTGTGGGGGAGTACGTAAGGGCAGCTTGGGAGAGAACAGAGCCTCTCGGAGTTCCTGAAGGGAAAGCCATGAGGAAGGTGTGGGGACAGGGCAGGGGCAGCTTAGCCAGCAGATGGTGCCCCGGGCGGAGGGGAGGGGGTTGGGGGTGGGGAGAGTCGTTCCTCCGGCTGCTCCTCATTTCTACACACTGGGTCCCTGAGATGTGCCAAGGTCTGTCAACACTGAAGGAAAAAATCAGAGAGGCCAAGCTCAAAGAGCTGCCGCATCCGCCATGGACATTTGGCACGGATTTGGGGTCATAAAGCATGGCCAGGAAAGGTTTGTTAGGCCATTCCTGAGGTGAGCCAGATGTCCCCAGGGCCCCTACAGCCATACTTGGGATGGGCCTTATCTGTGGAGAACCTTCCAGAGCTGACCCAGGAGAAGGCTGCCACACAGATACACACATAGAGCCAGTAGGGTCAGCAGGTACCTCCGGGGCCAGGCAGGGCAGGACCAGTGAAGTGTCGGTGCTCTCCTGCCTTCTGATAAACCCAAGAAGGCTGGAGGCAAGCAGAGGACGAGGGCAAAGGAAAGGGGGGGGGGGAGTGAGGCCCAGTGTGGGAAGATAAGACCGAGCATGCAGCCTCAGTGCCGAGGACGACGACAGGGCCAAGCAGGGTAAGGAGATATGAGTGTCTGGGCCTCCAAATAGCACAGGTGTGAACACCGTGGACTACAGGTGACTCAGAGAGGGCCTCAGAAGCTGGGGGCTCCGGCGTGCACAGGCCTTTTCATTCAGTCAGCTTTTGAAGACTTCCTAGAAAAGGCCGCTTGGAAGCGTTTCAAATTATTAAGAGATAGTCATGGACTCTTGGGTGGAAGTTCTAACGCTGGGTGGGGCCTCAAAATTCGTGAGACAAGGAGAGAACAGGACCAAAAGGCGATGATGGATGGATGATGGTACCAGGTACAACAGGCTATAGGAGGACATGATCTGAGTGACCCAGGGACACCCCCACAGAGGCATTTTATGAGACAGAGAGGAAGAGAAACCACAGCTTTCCTCCCTGAGTAGTCCACAGCAGCATCCTGGTAGAGGAGGCAGCTGGTCCGGAACATTCCAGGCAAAGGTATAACTGCATAGGAGGCGTAGACTTCCAGAGAAGCAGGTGGTACCTTGACTGACGGGAGGACAGCGGGGAGACCTGTCCCCACCTGTCCTCGAAGCTGACCCAGGACAGCTCCTGGTCAGGGACCTGGGTGTTCCCAGCAGGGAGGTTGGGCAGTGGGTAGAGGTGGGTGCTGGGCTGTGGGGTTCCCTCTTTCTCCCACACGGCAGACATCTGGCTTCTTCCAACACAGCTGTCCTAGACTGACCTGGCCCGTCAGTTTTTCTTTGCTCTGTGCTACCTGGGTCCGCACTGAGGACTCGGCCTCTCTGTCCCCTTGGTCTTCTACCCAGCCAACCCAACCAGAGCTTTGTGAGAACAGTTTCCCTGAGCGGCCAGCCAGTGCTACAGTGGCAGGGGCAGACTTCCTCTGTACCTCAAGGCACTGGATCTTGCACACCTCCACAGCCTGTATCTTTCTCACTTCCCTGTCCGGCCTGAAACAGTACATAGAACCAGGCCTTCCCTAGCCTTAGCGCCCAGGCCGGTTCTGAGTAATGGTGGGGAATAAATTCGGCTGTGTTGATGAAGAGAAAGCTGAGGACTGAGTGTGTGTCCCTTGGTGCAAAGCCTGCCTGCATCCCCGAGGACTGTGGAGAGGTGAATCTGATGCAAGTAGCATCATAGAAGAGGGCGGAGGTTTCCCAGAGTCAAAGTGGGCTGTCACATGCACTTTCACGCCCCCTCTCTTCTCAGCTGCCTTTGCCTTCAGTGCAAGCCTCAGGTTTACACGAAAGATAGCCACTGAGTCTACTGTCCAAGCCCTGGACCCAAGCTGGGAGTCATCCCCCGTGCTCCCCCAAAAGAGCCTCTCCCTCCACCCCCAGGCTCCACCCAAGTTTTTATAAGAGTGAAATCAGGCCGAGGAAACATTAAACACAGCCTTGAAAGGGTAAAGAAGCTGTGAGTGTGCAAGAGAGGCGAAAGCGGAGGGTGGGGCCAGGGCAGGCCCACACAGCTGGGGGCGGGGCGGGGATGTGCTGATCTTTGTTTGCACAGACCTTGATGATACGCCAAACACAGTCTCATGTGTTTGCTTCTTGCCTCCACCAACAAGGAGGGCTAGAGCAGAATCAGACGCTGGATGGGAGGAGGGGCGCTTTAGAGAGCTGGAGAGCTTCCAACGGTGTTCCAAGCCGATCTACCTCTTACATACCCTACACCTTTGACTGCACTACCCCAGCCACTAAGCCCCTGTTGATTTCTCCTGCGGGGCCACTGCTGGAATGTCCTTTAAGGTCAACTGGTAAGCACTTGGGCTCCCCCATGCAGATTCACAAAATCTCTCTATCTCCCCTGATGACTCAGAGTGGGGTGAAAGACAGGTGCCCATCCACCCAACACCGGTGAAGACCTGAGGCTGCCAGGCCGTGGAGGTGAGGGCCGGCCGACCCACGGCAGAGGGTAAACTATGTTTAAGAGGGATTATTTGGTTCTGAAAAAAAAAAAATCAGTGTCTAGGCAAGCTCACCAGCTCGTCTTCCCCAAGGATCTAATCCCTTGGGTGTCCGCAGAGCATCCCTGGGGGCAGAGACCACATCCCTGGTGTTTGTGCTCCATGAACATTAGGGGAATGGCATCATTATCCTAATAGGTGGCCCAGGGACACACAGGGAGCCGGGGTGTTAGGAGGCCGTGGCTCCCAGAGGCCCCCAGGAGACAGAAATCCAGGGTCTTCTGACAGGAGTGAGCGTTCTCTCTGCTGTCATCTCTGTACATTCAAAGCAGGCTCAAAAGAGACCGTGAGAGGTGACGATGCTGGGACGGTCTGTGAGTAGGTTCCCTGTGATAGCCAGAGGTCTCGGAAGAGACAGACGCTCACAAGACATATTTCTTTCTAAGGAGCAGGCAGAAGGGCTCCAGAGCACGCTGATATGTGAGCACAGGTTACCTTGAGGTTGAGTACATCTTCCTGTTTTGGCCACATGCAAGAAAGTGGCTGAAGAGTGAAGGCGAGTTTCTCTATTACCCACAAGCGGTCATTATGTGGCCACTGAAACCTCAGTGGTTTGCACTTTTGCTGGGTGAGAAAGACAGGTTCTAGACCACAGCTCTTTCCAGAAGGTTCCAAGGGACTGTTGTCTCCAGCCTCTTTCCTTAAGAACCACGGTTAAAGCGGCCCCACCCCCATCCCTGGGCCTGAATCGCCTTCAGGCAAGCTGACAGGGAATGTGAGGCTACCCCGGTGGCTGACATGAGGCTCTGTCTGAGTGGGGTCGACTGACAGAGCGGAGACATCCTGGGTCTCAGCCGACCTGGGACTCTAGTCCTCTGAATTCTCCAGCCCCCACTGGTGCCCCAAACCTGGCCGCCCCCAGATCGTTATGGAGTTCAAATCTGTCTCCAGGTGTGGGTTGAGGCCATCTCAGAGAGACCGTGTGAAAATTAATTACTTAACGTGTGTAAAGAGCTTTGAAGATGAAAAGTGCTGTGCAGTGTCCCTAATAACATCTTCAATCCTTTCCGGGGCCCAAATCACCTCTGAGCTCACCTTTAAGATGAGGCCTTGAGGAGTTCCTGGCAGCCTCCCCAAGCCTATAAACAACATAAAATGGTTTTTTGCTGCTTTCACACAGCCAGCCCCAGCTCTCCCCACCAATAAAAGGAGCACAGAGGATCAGAGAGACCCAAAGGGCTCCAAGTCTTCACACTCTGCGGCCCACACCAAGCCCCACAAGCACTCCGCCATCACCCAGCTCGGCGCCATGTCCTGTCGCTCCTACAGGGTCAGTCCAGGATGTGGAGTTACCAGAAACTTCAGCTCCTGCTCCGCGGTGGCCCCCAAAACCGGCAACCGCTGCTGCATCAGCGCCGCCCCCTTCCGAGGAGCGTCCTGCTACCGCGGCTTGACCGGCTTCAGCAGCAGAAGCCTCTGTAACCCGAGCCCCTGCGGGCCCCGCATGGCTGTAGGAGGCTTCCGCGCTGGCTCCTGCGGACGCAGCTTCGGGTACCGCTCTGGGGGCGTCTGCGGGCCCAGCCCCCCCTGCATCACCACCGTCTCTGTCAACGAGAGCCTGCTCACGCCCCTCAACCTGGAGATCGACCCCAACGCGCAGTGCGTGAAGCATGAGGAGAAGGAGCAGATCAAGTGCCTCAACAGCAGGTTCGCGGCCTTCATCGACAAGGTGGGTGTCCCGGCTCAGCCCAGAGCAGACCTCACGCCTGACCTCCATCGGGAAGGTCCCAATCTGTGGCGGAGACAAATTGACTGCCAGGTTAGGGACAGGAGAGTGGAAGAAATGCAGACCCACATAGATGGATGGGTCCCCTGCCTTCGTTCAGTACTTTGACAGTTTACTACGAAGTCTAGAAATTGAGTCTCTGGTTTAGTGTGTGCGTGTGCGCGCGCGTGTGCGTGTGCACCCAAGTGTGTGCTTCTCTGAGGACAACGTGAAAAGGCAGGGGTGTCCCTGAAAGCCTGGTTAGGGCTGAGGGCAATACAAGCGACCCTCAGTGCCCAGGCAGCATAGGAAGTGGATGGGAGCTGCTCAGGTCACACTGCCTCCTCAGGGGCTGGCTGTGACACTCTGTAGTGTGACACCCACGGCAGGATACAGCCTGAGTAGCAGGATGGATTTGAGAGCTCTGTTAAGGAAAGTACAGGCCAAGAGCAAGCATCCAATAAATGCCAATGGTCACTATCTCTTTCCCAAAGACAGTGGAGGAGGAGGTACGGCAGCTAACCGAGCCAGGGGGACTGGAGGAGAGGCGGGGGGGGGGGGTGGCCTGCCTGGAAGGGCACCCATCAATGCTGGCAAAGTACCAAAGTTGGGCAGCTGCCTCCCACGGGGCTGTGGGAAAGGAGCCTAAAAGTCAAAGCTGTGGGATTCTGGGGTCTGGACCCTGGAGACCGCAGGAATGGCATTGCTGATGCACCTCTTTGGTGGCCTTAATAAGTGCTCAAAATCACCCTGTGGGCAGATCTTAATATTCTTGTTATAACAACAAATGGAGCCGAGAGAGCTCAGGGGCACTGCTCAGGCACACCGTGGCCAGTGAAGACCATGGACGGGACGTCACTCCACCAGAGAGTGTGAGAGGGTCCCCTCATCCTCAGGAGTCTGCGTCCCTGGCTACAAGGTGGATAAAATAGCACCTGCCTCGACACAGACTCGTGCTAAGTGAATGCACTTCATAGACACATGACTCAGACATAGGCAGACACAGACATATAGAAATAGAGAAAGATACAGACACAGAAACCTTAGAAATAGGCAGGCAAAGACATAAGGACAGAAAAAAGACAAAGACCTTGATAAAGACAGAAAAATATAAAGATGTAGACACAGAAAACAAAAAAAGATCTCAGACACAGACATGAACAGACAGCCATAGAGGTGGTGTGTGTGTGTGTGTGTGTGTGTGTGTGTGTGTGTGTGGTGTGTGTGTTGGTGTGTGGTGTGTGTTGGTGTGTGGTGTGTGTTGGTGTGGTGTGTGTGTGTGTGGTTGTGTGGTGGTGTGTGTGTGGTGTGTGTGTGTGTGTGTGTTGGTGTTGTGTGTGGGTGTGTGTGGTGTGTGGTGTGTGTGGTGTGTGGTGTGTGTGTGTGTGTGTGTGTGGTGTGTGTGTGGTGTGTGTGTGGTGTGTGTGGGTGTGTGGTGGTGTGTGTGGGTGTGGTGGTGTGGATGTGTGTGTGTGTGTTGTGTGGTGTGTGTGTGTGTGTGTGGTGTGTGTGTGGTGTGTGTTGTGTGGTGTGTGTGTGGTGTGTGTGTGGTGTGTGTGTGGTGTTTGTGTGTGTGTGTGTTGTGTGGGTGTGGTGTGTGTGTGTGTGTGTGTGTGTGTGGTGTGTGTTTGGTGTGGTGTTGTGTTGTGTGTTGTGGGTGTGTGGTGTGTGTGGTGGTTGTGGTGTGTGGTGTGTGTGTGGGTGGTGTGTGTGTGTGGGTGGTGTGTGTGTGTGGTGTGGTGTGTGTGTGGTGTGTGTGTGTGGTGTTGGTGTGTGTGTGTGGTGTGTGTGTTGGGTGTGTGTGTGGTGTGTGTGTGGTGTGTGTGGTGTGTGTGTTGTGTGTCGGTGTGTGGTGGTTGTGGTGTGTGTCTGTGGTGTGGTGTGTGGTGTGTGTGTGCTGTGTGTGTGTGGTGTGTGGTGTGTGTGTGTGGTGTGGTGTGTGTGTGCTGTGTGTGCGTGTGTGTGTGTGTGTGGTGTGTGTGTGTGTGTGTGTTGCGTGTGGTGTGTGTGTGTGTGTGTGTGTGTGTGTGGTGTGGTGTGGTGTGTGGTGTGTGTGTTGTGTGTGTGTGTGTGGTTGTGTGTGGTGTGTGTGTGGTGTGTTGTGTGTGTGTGTGTGGTGGTGTGTGTGTGGTGTGTGTGTGGTGTGTGGTGGTGTGGTGTGTGGGTGCTGTGTGTGTTGTTGTGTGTGTGGTGTGTGCTGTGCGTGTGTGTGTGGTGGTGTTGTGTGGGCTGTTGTGTGTGTGTGTTGGTGTGTGTCGTGGTGGTGTGTGTGGTGTGTGTGTGTGGTGTGGTGTGGTGTGTGTGTGGTTGTGGTGTGTGTGTGTGGTGTGTGTGTGGTGTGGTGTGTTGTGTGTGCTGTGGTGTGTTGTGGTGTGTGTGTGGTGGTGTGTGTGTGTGTGGTGTGTGTGTGGTGTGTGTGTGGTGTGTGTGGTGTGTGTGTGTGTGTGTGTGTGTGTGTGGTGTGGTGTGTGGTGTGTGGTGTGTGTGTGGTGTGTGTGTGGTGTGTGTGTGGGTGTGTCGTGGTGTGTGGTTGTGTGTGTGGTGTGTGTTGTGTGTGGTGTGTGGTGTGTGGTGGTGTTGTGTGTGGTGTGTGTGTTGTGTGGTTTGTGTGTGTGTGGTTGTGTGGTGTGTGGTGGGTGTGTGTGTGTGGTGTGTGTGTGGTGTGTGTGTGTGTGGTGTTGTGTGTGGTGTGTGTGTGGTGTTTGTGTGGTGTGTGTGTGTGTGTGTGTGTGTGGTTGTGTGTGGTGGTGTTTGTGTGTGGTGTGGGTGTGTGGTGTGTGTGGTGTGTTGTGGTGTGTGGTGTGTGTGTGTGTGTGTGTGTGTGGCGTGGGGTGTGTGTGGTGTGGGGTGTGTGTGTGTGTGTTGTGTGGTGTGTGGTGTGTGGTGTGTGGTGTGTGTGTGTGTGTGTGTGTGGTTGTTGGTGTGTGTGGTGTGTTGGTGTGTGTGTGTTGTGTGGTGTGGTGTGTGGGTGTGTGTGGGGTGTGTGTGTGGTGTGTGTGGGTGTGGTGTGGTGGTGTGTGTGGTGTGTGGTGCTGTGTGTGTGTGTGTGTGTGGTGTGTGTTGTGGTGTGTGTGGTGTGTGTGTGGTGTGTGTGGTGTGTGTGTGTGTGGTGTGTGGTGCTGTTGTGCTGTGGATGTGTGGTGTGTGGTGTTGTGTGTGGTGTGGTGTGTGTGTGGTGTGTGTGTGTGTGTGTGGTGTGTGTGTGTGTGTGTGGTGGTGGTGTGTGTGTGGTGTGTGTGTGTGGTGTGTGTGGTGTGGTGTGTGTGGTGTGTGGTGTGTGTGGTGTGTGGTGTGTGGTGTGGTGTGTGGTGTGTGGTGTGTGGTGTGTGGTGTGGTGTGTGTGGTGTGTGGTGTGTGTGTGTACGTGTGTGTTCTATGAGTACACATGTATGGCACGGGGAGTACACATGAGTGTGCGCGCGGCAAGCAGAGCGGGGCTGGCACAGGCCTGGATACCACAGCGTGAATCCTGGAGACGCGTTTGTTGAAAATGAATGACTTGTAATTAGAGTGTGTTTATTGACTTGTTATCCTTGCTACATGTCAGGGACTGTGCTAAACATGTTACACGTCATGTATGAACTGGCTCAGTCTTCACAGCTGTAACACATTGTCATGGAAATAAGAAATATAACAAGAGGTTCAGCAGCTGACCCACCTACAGCAGTAGAACTGGAGCCTGGCCTTGGGCTTTGAGCCAAAGTTCAGTGCTTTTCAGCCAGCATGGGAGGGCAGAGAACGCCAGTAAAGCGCACCACACACAAACACACACACACACACCACATAGAACACACACAAAATACATATATACCATATATACACACACATACACCCCAAACACATACAACACACACACACACACACACACACACACACACACACACACACACTTTCTAAACTCCCACTAAGTCTCTTTCCTCCCCATGAACGGCAGGTGCGCTTCCTGGAGCAGCAGAACAAGCTGCTGGAGACCAAGTGGCACTTCTACCAGAACCAGCGCTGCTGCGAGAGCAACCTGGAGCCGCTGTTTGGAGGCTACATCGAGGCGCTGAAGAGAGAGGCTGAGTGTGTGGAGGCCGACAGCGGGAGGCTGGCTGCAGAGCTCAACCATGTGCAGGAGACCATGGAGGGCTACAAGAAGAGGTGAGTGCGCGTGCCTACCGGACACTGGGGTGGGGGGTGTTCTGCTGCTCTAGGATTCCCAGGGGACTTCCTGGTCCTTGGAGAGTTCCATGCAGAGGAAGTGAGGAGAGGAGTCTTCATGGGCTCCCACCTTTGTCTTCCCCCTTCCTGTGATGGGCTGAGGGCTCTCCCCGCCAGCACAGTGCTCTTTGAGTCTCGGATGCCAGAATGATTTTTAGACTTGGAGGGAAATGTGCTATCAGGAACCCATCCCAAAGGCAAAGGGCTTGGGAATACAAGCCAGGCTGAGGCAAGACCCAGTCAGGAACAACAGTACAAACAGATCACACAAAGACAATGTCACACTGCAGGGGGAAAGGTTTAATCCTCTTCTGACCCCCTGGAAGAACCGGGCTAGGAGCTGAGGTGGGATTCCAGGTGTGGGCTCTGAGCTCCAGTCCTCCCTCTCCTCCATCCAGGTATGAAGAGGAGGTGGCTCTGAGGGCCACGGCAGAGAACGAGTTTGTGGTTCTAAAGAAGGTAAGCGGCCACTTACAGGGCAGGAAGGGAGGGTAGGCGCCACCTCTGTGACCTCCAGGCACAGGCCCCATGGTGGCCAGACCACCCATCCCTGGGCCTTTCCACACGCGCTGCCCTCCTCTCTGTCTCCCCCTCCTCAGGATGTGGACTGTGCCTACTTACGTAAAGCGGACCTGGAGGCCAACGTGGAGGCCCTGGTGGAGGAGTCCAGCTTCCTCAAGCGCCTCTATGAAGAGGTAGGGACGCACACCCACATGCTGGCACGGCTCGTGGAAAGGAGACACAGAGATGGGGGTTGGGGTGCCTGGGCCCTGTCTCTGTGAGCGCTCAGCAACATGTCACATGGCTATGACTATGACCTGCATCCATGCGAAAGGGTATAGAGTGTCGGGTGTGCATATCTCTTGTGCATCTGGGTTCACGTGTGTGTGTGTGTGTGTGCGCGCGCGCGCGCGCGCAAGCACGGGCACATATACATGTTTCTGTGCCTGTGCATAACTCTACATGTTGGACTGTGTTTGCATGCGAGTCTATAGATGGATATGCAGATGTGTGGGGATGACATGTACAGAGGGCCACAGTGGACTCCTTACTGTTTGGCATTCAAACCCAGTCCCTTGGGCTGAGTCTGCAGGCCAGGCCTTTCCCACGGTACTCCCATTCTCAGTTCGGAGGCTGACCCCAGGTGATGTTCAGGGCTTCCGGCTTTGCTGTTCGGTATTGCCTGTGAGCGTAGGGGCAGGGGTCACTGATCTTCCTCCCGAGCACTACCAGACAACCAACACTGCCTCACCAGGCCTGGAAAAGGCACCAAGCATGATGCCCTTGCTGTCGTCTCCGCAGGAGACCCGCGTCCTCCACTCCCACATCTCAGACACCTCCGTCATCGTCAAGATGGACAACAGCCGGGACCTGAACATGGACTGCGTCGTGGCTGAGATCAAGGCTCAGTATGATGACGTTGCCAGCCGCAGCCGGGCAGAGGCCGAGTCCTGGTACCGCACCAAGGTGGGTGCCTCCTCAGTGTGGTGTGGGAGCCATGCATGGTGTCTGTCGGAAGAGGGAACGGCTGACGGTCTCAGGCTGGGGCAGCCAGCCACAGCTGCTACGCGGAGGGGTCGCGCACGCTCACACTCATTGGTGTTATGCTGGAGGGGGGGGGTCATCCCACTGTGCTTCACAAGCCTCTGTCACCCATCTCCAACCTCCAGTGCGAGGAGATGAAGGCCACGGTGATCCGGCACGGGGAGACCCTGCGCCGCACCAGGGAAGAGATGAACGAGCTGAACCGCATGGTCCAGAGGCTGACGGCCGAGATAGAGAACGCCAAGTGCCAGGTGGGTCATCGAGCGGATTCAGATAAGCACTGAGCAGGGGCAGGCAGTGTCACCAGGCCCTTTGCCCACTATGGTGAAGTGGCATGACTCAAATTAATCATGAGAGGAAGTGGAGACCTAGAGGGAAGGCAGGGCTTCCCAGGTATCCTAACAGCGCTTGTGCTGGGTGAGCCAGACTGCCGACTTTCAACAGAGATGTAGCCCCTTCCTCAGCCATTGCCCACCAGGAAAGCAAGATGCTTAACCCGCCCTCTCTGCCCCCAACCCCCTCCTCAGGTCGCCAGCACATCCAACTACCCACCATGGACCTTATCCATGGCTCTCAGTACCCTTGCTCTGTAACAGACGGAGGAGGCCAGCTGTGCCCCCATGTTACCCTTGTCTTCTTCTAATAAGATGTCCCCTCTCCCCCCCAACAGCGTGCCAAGCTGGAGGCCGCCGTGGCTGAAGCAGAGCAGCAGGGCGAGGCCGCCCTGGCTGATGCCCGCTGCAAGCTGGCTGAGCTGGAGGCTGCCCTGCAGAAGGCTAAGCAGGACATGGCCTGCCTGCTCAAGGAGTACCAGGAGGTGATGAACTCCAAGCTGGGGCTGGACATCGAGATCGCCACCTACAGGCGCCTGCTGGAGGGCGAGGAGCACAGGTGAGCTGAGAACCTTGGGGGATTCCACTGAGGGACAACGCTGTCTTGAACACGCAAGCTGGCCAGGGCCTGTCAGTCCTTGGATGGAACAGGGAGACCCTGGTCCTCACAGTGAACTGTCTTGGGCACGAGTGTGACGCACAGCTCTGACACACTCTACACCAGGCCAGGTTTCAGTAACAATGGTTACCTATCACATAAATGTTCTATGTCAAGTACCCCTTTATAACCCGCCATCCTAACAGGTAAGTACCAGTGTTCCTATCAAAAGACAGAGGTCAATTGCCTCAATGTTCAGAGCCTTTCCCATGGCCACAAAGTCACTACGCTGGGGGCTGGGACCCAATACTCGGTCCTGGGCTTCTAAAGCCCCTTTGTAGCTTCCCTTGAGGCTAGGCTCATGTGCAATAAGGATGATGTACCCTCTGTACAGGCAGCTCTGCCTCATCCTTGCTGTGAGCACTGCTGCCATTCTGCAGACTCGGGCACTCTGACTGCAGGCAGTGTGTCAAATCACAATTCCACTCGCTGCTGTGCTAAGCCAGGAGGGCTGGTCTGCATGGGATGGGGACTCATCAAAGAAAGAAAGTGAACATTCTGTGAGGATTTGGGGGAGCCCTTCCTGCCTCTCAGGAGATAAGTCTTACCTAACACACGCTGACCTTGTCTGTCCCCAGGCAACTGTCTCGAGGAATCCAGCTCTCTGCTTGGAACTAATAGCACTTTCTTTTCTTCCTAGGCTGTGTGAAGGTGTAGGCTCTGTGAATGTCTGTAAGTATCTGCTGGAAATGCCCCCTAGAAAAATGGCTTTGGGGGTGAGCAAAGCTCACCATGGGCCTACCCACATCAAACCTCCTCAGCTTTCTCAGTCTTTCCTCTAAGGCTCTTCTCCAAGGACTATAGGGGGTGGAGAGGGTGTAATCTGGCCACCAGGAACTGCAGTCCAAGGAAAGGGGTCCAGGAATTCTCACATCTCCCCAGATGTGCTTTGAGGTTGAAAGAACAGAACCACTGATCCTTGAGGAGGAGGCAGGCCCTGCATGTGAAGCCCTCAGGGACCTGAGGTGGGTGGGTGATACCCCAGATTGCCCCTCATTCCTCCCTGTTCCTCTTCCCACAGGTGTCAGCAGCTCCCGTGGAGGAGTCACATGTGGGGGCCTCACATACGGCACAACCCCAGGACGCCAGATTGCCTCTGGCCCCTCTGTCACCGGGGGCAGCATCTCAGTGATGGCCCCTGACTCCTGCTCTCCTTGCCAGCCACGCGCCTCCAGCTTCAGCTGTGGGAGCAGCCGCTCAGTGCGCTTTGCTTAGTGCCAGGACCTCCAACTGAGCCACCTGTCTGCCCCAGAGTGATGTGAATGGAAAATGTGTGCTTGCTTGCAGAATCTTCCAGATGTTCCTGTAGGAGGAAAGAGCTCCGGGCTGCTCTCCTCCACTTTCTCCTTTTAGGGAGCTGTTTCTCACTTCTCCTCTGGCTTCACCTTAGAAGGTCATTCCCAACCCTTCCCTTCACCCCAACCCGTCTTCAAATACTTCAAATAACTGATTTGTTTCATTCGCCAAGCTTTCTGGGATACTACCAGTCACTCAGGGTGGCTGGACAATAAAGCTTGGCCTTCTTGGGTCAAGGCATGACCCTAACCACACAGCCATGCTCCTCCCCCAAACCAAGAACCAGAGGGAATCCTCTCCAAGCAGCTCCCATTTCTGGCCCCAGGGACAGGGTCTCAGCAAGCACCTGCCTGTCATTGGCTGGGTTTCCTAACCTTCCTGACTGTCTGCCTTCCTTGGGGCTACCTGCTCTAACCAGACTCCTCAGGGAGTCCTACTACCTACAGCCCCTGGCTAGGGGCCTTTGAACAGGTCTTGCTGTTCAGGATGCCTTTGCACATTTCAGACTCCATACTTGCTCCAGGCCTCCCCCTGCCTATGCAGAAGGACACTGTCTACTGGAGAGCTAGTGGGATGGGGACTATGGTCACTTTCTGTCTGTGGGTGCCTTGCCTTCTGGGTTGACCCCATCTGTGTTTCTATAAATGCTATTGTGATGCAACAGTGTGTGATGTTTTGTGCCAGCGTCCAACGAACTTAGCAAGCCCCACACTGGTAAGCAGCATTTTGGAAAAGCCAAAACCATATGTCACAGGGTAACCTTCTCCCCTCACCCCTGTGACTCCTCCTTTTCCTGTCTATTCCCACGGCCTGATCCACTTGTCCTCCTCTGTCCCTGCTAGCCTGGACACAGCTCCACCTCCCGTGTAGCATCCTCCTCTGAAAACAAGCCATCTTGTTGTCCTAGTCAGGGTTACTACTGCTGTGAGGAAACACCATGACCAAAGGCACTTGGGGAGGAAGGGAGTAATTTTCCTTGTGCTTCCTTTATCACTGAGGGAAGTCAGGAATGGAACTCTAACAGGGCAGGGCCTAGAGGCAGGAGCTGATGCAGAGGCCGTGCAGGGTGCTGCTTACTGGCTTGCTCAGAAACACTAGCCCACGGGTGACACCACCCACAGTGGGCTGGGCCCTCCCCCATCCCCCATCAATCACTAATCAAGAAAATGTCCTACAGGCTTGCCTAGAGCCCAAACTTATAGAGGCATTTCCTCACTTGAGGCTTCCTCCTCTCTGATGACTCTAGCTTGTGTCAAGTTGACATAAAACTAGCCAGCACACTGACCTCTTGTCAACTTCATATACAAAGATATCACTGTTAAAACCACAGCCTTTCCTTTCTTGCTCATCCCCCAAAATAACACATTAATATATAAATCACAATATAAAGCATTTCACACACTTTAAAAGTCCCCCACTGTTACAAATTCATACACATTAAAAATTCTGTTTCTGGACTGGAGAGATGGCTCAGTGGTTAAGAGGGCTGCCTGCTCTTCCAGAGGACCAGGGTTCAATTCCCAGCAACCACATGATGGCTCATGACCATCTAAAATGAGATCTGGTGCCCTCTTCTGGTGCACAGGCATACATGCAGACAGAACACTGTATATGTAGTAAATCAATCAATCTTTTTTTTTAAATACTGTTTCTTTTTTTTTTTTTTTTAATCAATAATGCATGTCTTTAATCCCAGCACTTGGGAGGCAGAGGCAGGTGGATCTCTATGAGTTCGAGGACAACCTAGGGCTACACAGAGAAACCGGTCTCGAAAAAAAAAAAAAAAAATCAAACAAACAAACCAATAGAAAAGAAAAACCAAAAATCTCTTTTAAAATCCAAAAGACCCTTTTAAAACTCAAACTCTCTCTCAACTGTGGCCCCTATAAAATCAAAAATAGACTGAATGCTTTCTTCTTTCAAGAGGGACGATCTAGGGTGCAGTCACAATCTGAACAAAGCAAAACCACGCTCCAAGTGCTTAAACAGCTCCATGTGCAACATCTCAGAGCCGCTCCTGAGCTCCGGGCCCCTTCGGCCGGCCTGGGTCAGGCTCTGCCTTCTGCAGCTCACACGCCGCCACCAGGTCTTCTAGGCTCCGGCTGGCCCCACTCCACGCCTGCCGCTCTTCCTAGTGGTCCTCCCACGCCTGCCGCTCTTCCCGGTGGCCCTCCCACGCCTGCCGCTCTTCCCGGTGGCCCTCCCACGCCTGCCGCTCTTCCTGGTGGCCCTCCCACGCCTGCCGCTCTTCCCGGTGGCCCTCCCACGCCTGCCGCTCTTCCCGGTGGTCCTCCCACGCCTGCTGGCATGGGATATCCCTTGCTGCAGCTGGGCTGCACTTTAACCCTCTCTTGGGCTCTCGTCAGAGACCCCAGCCCCACCACATGGCGCCACGTTTCAGCTGCTCTCCGTGACCCCTTCCTTCTCACCTTCAAAACCAGCACCACCTGGGTGACGCTTACACGTTCCGCTGCCGGCACGAGGTACGAACTTGTCTGCTCTGGGGCACAGCTACTGTGTCCTGCCTCTTGGGAAACACGTCCCAGAAGACTGGACCTCCATGATGGCCTGTCGCTTCTTTTTTTTTTTTTTTTTTTTTTAAGATTTATTTATTATATATACAGTATGCATCAGGTCACATTATAGATGGTTGTGAGCCACCATGTGGGTGCTGGGAATTGAACTCATGACCTCTGGAAGAGCAGGCAGTGCTCTTACCCGCTGAGCCACCTCTCCTTAATCACAGCTGACTCTTCAGCCTCAGCCTCTATTGTCCCCGCGAAGCAGAGGTTTCACTTTAGAGGTTCTGCCCTCTTGCTAATCCCAATTCTCTCTTCAGCCCCAGCTGCCAAGAACCACAGATGCTCTACACACAAGGTCCCACAGAGCCTTTGCTTCCCCCTGTCACTTTGCTCGCCCGGGGCCTCCATCATCTGCACTTCTCTCAACGGTTTTATCTTCCAAGCTCCTAACAGAACAGTCCACCAAGCTCTCAAAAGCCATGGCTGTTCTAGACCTTCCACAGCCCTCCCCAAAGCACAGCTATACCCCACCACCCTGACACCGATTTCTGTCTTGGTTAAGTTACCATTGCCGTAGTGAAACACCGTGGCCAAAAGCAACGTGTGGGAGGAAAGGATTTATTTCACTCACAGTTCCGTGTCATGGCTGATCATCGAAAGCAACTAGGACAGGAACTCATGCAGGGCAGGAGCCTGGAGGCAGGAGCTGAGGCAGAGGCTGTGGAGGGTGCTGCTTCCTGGTTTGACTCCCGTGGCTACCTCAGCCTGCTTTCTTACAGAACCCAGGCCCACCAGTCCAGGGGTGGCCCCGCCCACCAATCAGTCAGGCTCACCCAGAGCCCAACCAACCTAATGGAGGCATTCTCTCACTGGAGGCTCCTTCCTCTCTGCTGACTCTTAGCTTGTGTCACGTTGACACAACACTAGCCAGCACACCTATCCTTTAGCCCTACCATTCACATGCTTAGCATCCAGAGCCCATGCCACGTTCGCTGCCACATTGCTGCCGCCGGGCTCACGTCCCTCCCAGCACAGGCATGGACTTCTTTCCCCACCAGACATTCCTCACTCCTGAACAATTCCTGCCAGGTGCAGGTTCCCACACCTCCACCACCACAAGGAGACAAGCCTGCCCTGCTAAGGCTCCAGGACCACCTCCCTGCCATCCCAAACAGACACACACAGTCCTGTGCCCCTCAACACCGGGGCCTGTACTCGGTGACCTCTGTTTTCCAGTTTCCAACATCCTTGCTTCACAGCGTCTAGACCCCTGAAGATACCTGGTTTTGTCTCCGTGGCTTCGGGCCTTGTCAAAAGGCCAAGCTGGAACCTTCTTGAGGGCAGGAAGTGTTTCCTGCGGGCTCTGGACAAATCCAGGCCTGGGATGTGTGAATCTATCTCAAGGAGCTAAGAAAGCGGGAACCGTGGGCACACACACCCTCGGACTATCTGGCACACACGAGCTCTTGGAATTCTGCCTCCTCAGCCCTCATTAGGGTGACAGATGCCCGTGGCCGTGCCTAGCTGCTCTGTGTCTGTCCCTGTCCTTGAACAGCAGGCAGTTCAGTAGTTCAACTATCCCCTAGGAAAAAGTAACTTAAAGGAGTCGGGGGTCTCTGAAATTGATAGATTTAAGGAAAAGCCAGAAAATAAAGCAGTCTAAATGAAATGTCACAAACCAAGCTAACATCATCATCAGAGAAGTCAGGACCTCTGTAGTGAAATTCTTGTTTAAATGTTCAATGTTCTCCCCAAACATAAAGTTCCCAAAGGGTTTGTTTGAAAGCGTGGGCTGTAGCTACTCTGAGAGAATCATGAGTTTGGCCTAGCCTGTCTTTTCCTTCCCTCTCTGAGGCAGCTAGCCATACCCCACTGAGACTCCAGCCCCCTCAGAAACACAAGATGGCTCCTTCTGCTAGCCCCAGCATCCTTCGCTGTTTCCTGTTTGAGTCTGTGTGGCCTTGGAAATACATCTTCATCTCCTGAGGAAAACAGCAAAGAGCACAAATTCCCCCACACTGCCCAGGAACTGTAAGGTGAGCGCCACAGTGAGATGGGCGCCTGGGGGCTGCACCGAATCTGTGCCGTCCACGTCCCTGCTGCTCTCTGCCTGTAAATGCTATAGGTGACCCTGTAAAGTGTTTGTTCTTTGAACATTATGGAACTATGACATCAGCACCAAGTTCTGCTTTCCTCCATGTGGGGACCTGCCTGGCAGGACACACAGTGAGAAAGGCCCCTTCATACCACCTTCTCCAGATGCCACCAGGGTGCACCTGGAACCCCTGCCTACTCCTGTTTGGTCACAGGCCAAGGAAGGCCCAGTGTGCCCCATTATTCCACGAGAGCTAACGACAATGGTAGTGATAGGAGAGAAAGCAGAGAAAAGAGGAGGAGGGCAGTGTGCAGAGGAGGAGGGCAGTGTGCAGAGGAGGAGGAGGGCAGCGTGCAGAGGAGGAGGGCAGCATGCAGAGGGGGAGGAGTGCAGCGTGCAGAGGAGGAGGAGGGCAGCATGCAGAGGAGGAGGAGGAGGGCAGCGTGCAGAGGAGGAGGGCAGCGTGCAGAGGAGGAGCGCAGCGTGCAGAGGAGGAGGAGGGCAGCATGCAGAGGAGGAGGGCAGCGTCCACAGGAGGAGGAGGGCAGCGTGCAGAGGAGGAGGAGGGCAGCATGCAGAGGAGGAGGGCAGCGTGCAGGGAAGGAGGAGGGCAGCGTGCAGAGGAGGAGGAGGGCAGTGTGCAAAGGAGGAGGAGGGCAGCGTGCAGAGGAGGAGGGCAGCGTGCAGAGAAGGAGGAGGGCAGTGTGCAGAGGAGGAGGAGGGCAGCATGCAGAGGAGGAGGAGGCAGCATGCAGAGGAGGAGGAGGGCAGCATGCAGAGGAGGAGGAGGAGGGCAGCGTGGGGCCAGAGGAGGAGGGCAGCATGCAGAGGAGGAGAGGGCAGCATGCAGAGGAGGAGGAGGGCAGCATGCAGAGGAGGAGGAGGGCAGCATGCAGAGGAGGAGGAGGAGGGCAGCGTGCAGAGGAGGAGGAGGGCAGCATGCAGAGGAGGAGGAGGGCAGCGTGCAGAGGAGGAGGAGGGCAGCATGCAGAGGAGGAGGAGGGCAGCGTGCAGAGGAGGAGGAGGCGCATGCAGAGGAGGAGGAGGGCAGCATGCAAGGAGGAGGAGGAGGGCAGCGGCAGGTGCAGAGAAGGAGGAGGGCAGTGTGCAGAGGAGGAGGAGGCAGCATGCAGAGGAGGGGAGGAGGACAGCGTGCAGAGGAGGAGGGCAGCATGCAGAGAAGGAGGGCAGCATGCAGAGGAGGAGGAGGGCAGCATGCAGAGGAGGAGGAGGAGGACAGCATGCAGAGGAGGAGGAGGAGGGCAGCATGCAGAGGAGGAGGAGGCAGCATGCAGAGGAGGAGGAGGGGCAGCATGCAGAGGAGGAGGAGGAGGGCAGCATGCAGAGGAGGAGGAGGCAGCATGCAGAAGGAGGAGGAGGAGGGCAGCATGCAGAGAGGAGGAGGAGGGCAGCATGCAGAGGAGGAGGAGGGCAGCATGAAGAGGAGGAGGAGGGCAACGTGCAGAGAAGGAGGAGGGCAGTGTGCAGAGGAGGAGGAGGCAGCATGCAGAGGAGGAGGAGGAGGACAGCGTGCAGAGGAGGAGGGCAGCATGCAGAGAAGGAGGAGGGCAGCATGCAGAGGAGGAGGAGGGCAGCATGCAGAGGAGGAGGAGGAGGACAGCGTGCAGAGGAGGAGGGCAGCGTGCAGAGAAGGAGGAGGGCAGTGTGCAGAGGAGGAGGAGGGCAGCATGCAGAGGAGGAGGGCAGCGTGCAGAGAAGGAGGAGGGCAGCGTGCAGAGGAGGAGGGCAGCGTGCAGAGGAGGAGGACAGCGTGCAGAGGAGGAGGGCAGCATACAGAGGAGGAGGGCAGCGTGCAGAGAAGGAGGACAGTGTGCAGAGGAGGAGGAGGGCAGCGTGCAGAGGAGGAGGGGGCAGCGTGCAGAGGAAGAGGGCAGCGTGCAGAGGAGGAGGGCAGCATGCAGAGGAGGAGGAGGGCAGCGTGCAGAGGAGGGCAGCGTGCAGAGGAGGAGGGCAGCGTGCAGAGGAGGGGGAGGGCAGCATGCAGAGGAGGAGGGCAGCATGCAGAGGAGAAGGAGGGCAGCGTGCAGAGGAGGAGGCAGCCTGCAGAGGAGGAGGGCAGCGTGCAGAGGAGGAGGAGAGTGGCATGCAGAGGAGGAGGAGGGCAGCATGCAGAGGAGGAGGAGAGTGGCATGCAGAGGAGGAGGAGGGCAGCATGCAGAGGAGGAGGAGAGCGGCATGCAGAGGAGGAGGAGGGCAGCGTGCAGAGGAGGAAGAGAGCGGCATGCAGAGGAGGAGGAGGGTGGCGTGGGCAGCATGCAGAGGAGGAGGAAGGCAGCGTGCAGAGGAGGAGGAGAGCGGCATGCAGAGGAGGAGGGCGGCGTGCAGAGGAGGAGGGCATGCGCTCAAAATGAATGTGATCCCAAAGCACAAACTGGTGAGCGCACACTCTGCTGCTCCAGTGTCATTGCTAGCACCACTACCAGTATGCCCACTGCCACTGTCATCACCACTGCCTCTGCCACCATTACTATTACCGCCATCACCATGGCTACTGATCATTGTCACCACAGGGACCACGCCACTATCATCATTGCACTATCACCATGGCTGTCACCACCACCACCATAACTACAGCCACTGCCAGCATCACCAACTCCTCACCACCACCTCCACCATTGTCACCACCACCATCACTACCACCATCACATGGCCCCTGACACCATTACCACAGACACAATTGTCACCATGGCCACCACTACATTCTCCACTACACATCACCATGGCCACCACCACCACCACCATCATAACCACATCACCAGTGCCACCAGCGCCATAACTACCACCATTACCACTTCCACCAGCAGCACATAACCACTGCTGTCATCACCATCACACTCCCCTCACAAAGGAAAGGCAGCCAGTTTCCCATGAATCCCTTTGCCTTTCTATTTCTAGAACTGAGGTTGTCCAACCCTCTCTGGCCCCTGCATTATCTCATTTTTCTCACTCTGCCTAGCTAGGAAATTTCTTCAAAAATAATTTTTTTAATTCCTTGAGAATCTTATCAAGTAACTTTAAACATTACACACCAAGGAAGAGAGAAAAACAACTAAATGTCCACAAGCCCCAGCCACCTCTGATCTGTTCTGCTGTAGGAGGCCGCGCAGGAGGGGGATTCTGTCCCTGTTTAAAGAGCATTTCTTCCTTTCCCTTCCCAAAACTTGTTGCTATCCACCCTCAGCAGTCTCAGTCCAGTTGCTGCTGCTGCTGCTGCTGCTGCTGCTACTGCTGCTCAGAATGCTGTTGCAGAGTCAAGCACGCGTAGCCCCGTGAGCACATGTGCATGAACAGATGGACAAGCATTTCTCCTGTCTGTCCATCAGTCTGTCTTGGCAGACTCAGCCTGAACCTTCAAAGGGAAAATGTGAAGTTCCCTACAGTGGCCTGACCTCCGAGGCTGTGGAGACACATCTGAAAGCACCAGACGAACTCCTTTGCCAGAGAGAACTGTCCAAAGGCTTTGCTCTGACTCAAGAACAAATGTATGATCTTATGGGCAAAATATCTTTTTGTTAATAATATATTTTTCGGGTCATTTTTTATAAGTATCAACATACAAGAAGTAGAGCTCTCCCTGTACAAGAAGTAGAGCTCTCCCTGTACAGGAAGTAGAGCTCTCCTTGTACAGGAAGGGAAAGTTGCCCCTCAGAAGCTGTTGTCTTTATTTCACCCCATGCAGCCAGAAAGGACTCTGAGCAGACCTCCACAGATGAGACCCCCTGGGACTGTGGGCTGTCAGTTTTTGGGGGGGCTGTTTTGTTTTGTTTTTGTCAGCTTGACACAAGCTACTGTCATCTAGAAAGAAAGAGCCTCAACTGAGAGAATGCCTCTATCACACTGGCCTGGTGGCATGATTGATGGTTGACGTTGGATGGCCCAGCTCACGGCAGGGGGTGGGGCGACACCCCCTGGGCAGATGGTCCTGGCTTGTATTAAAGGCAAGCTTATGGGCCCATGGGGAAGCAAGCCAGTAGCCAGTGCTCCTCCGTGGCTTCTGCTTCCGTTCCTGCCTCCCAGTTCCTGCCTTGAGTTCCTGTCAGCTCTCCCTTTCGTGGTAGACTATGGTTGTAAGCCAAACAAGCCCTTTCTTCTCCATGTTGCTTCTGGTCAGTGTTTCGTTGCAGTGATAGAAGCTAGGCTAAGATAGAGTGTCAGCTCAGGAGCCAGTGGCTTCTGTGTATGCTGTTGGCAAAGTGACTCCAACGGGGTTCTGAGACTTAACCCTGGACCCCCGATGCTGGGACCTGTCTAAACTGCCCGTCCTAAGATCTGCCCAGGATTCTTGGTGAGCACAGGCTATAAACCAAACGCTCAAGGAGACCCCATGCTACCTTCCATCTCTTAAGTATTTGAACAGGACCAGGCAGAACTGTGTCTGGGAGCGTCAGTCAAGCCAGAACGTTGAGCCCAACAGAGCAATTAGGGGATGCCACGGGAAGTTACACGTTCATACTGGCAGTCTCTAGGCCTGGCTTTGACTCCTGAGCCAGCTGTGTGGTTTTAATGCTGTCACTTCTTAGAGCCTGAGTGTCCAAGCGTGTGAAATGGGACACTAACATTTCTCTGAGGGCAATGAGTGAACTATATCAACATGTCAGAAGCTGGATCCGTATGCAATTTAACACTGTTTCCATTTTCTCTCTTTTTCCCTGCTGCGTGTCCCAGGCTGGGAATAGCCCAGACCCTGCAGCAGAAGCAAAGGGTCTAATTAGTCTGATGCTCTGAGAATCATAAAGTCTCCACAGCCAGAATTGCCCAACTCCACTCCCGCCTCTGTCTGCACCAGCAACCTTCCCACTGGATGTCAGACGAATCTCCCAGGATCTTATTTAAATGCACGTTCCTGAGATGGTTGCTTGAACAACAGACTCACACACTCCAGAGACCTAGCGATCGGCGTGTGATCATGCCAGAGGAACATAAAAACAAATAGACCTCTGGGAAGCAGTGAAGATGGCAAGCTTTCGGTTAGCAGGAGAAAGCCTTTTCCCAGCAACAGTTAGTCCGGTGTAGAAAAGGAAAGAAAGGGCTAGAGAGAGGGCTCAGAGGTTAAGAGTACTGACTGCTCTTCCAAAGGTCCTGAGTTCAATTCCCAGCAACCTCACGGTGGCTCACAACCATCTATATTGTGATCTGGTGCCCCCTTCTATCCTGCAGGTGTACATGCAGACAGAACATTGTATACATAATAAATAAATCTTAAGAAAAAAAAAAAAAAAGGAAAGGAAAGGAAGGAAAGGAAAGGAGTCCCGAGGGCCTCGTCCAAGTGCAGCCCCGCAATAGTGGACCAACCTTGCCAACTCCCCACAGCATCCTGGGGTCTCTGGGCATGGAGTTCATCTCTCAGATGAAATAACCAGCTCGCCTGCAGCCCCATGTCACCTCCGCATCCTCAGGGCAACATCTGCAGCCCCTTTCATCGAAGGGAAAAGCTGCTCCTACGTGCTACATACTCCTCTACCCAGAGCTTATCGCAAAGAGTGACTCATATTCCCAATAGGAGGGAAGCTGGAGAGCTACTTCTAGGTCTTGTAGGCTCAATTTTCGTAGCAAATACATCTTATTGCGAACTTATTGACTGAGAGTACCTCACCTATAACCTGACTAATCTAAACAATAGGAAAAGAAGATTAAAGAATACAATAACGAAACCATAAGGATATCAGTTCCAAGGAACGATTCCCCTGGCATAATCAGCAGGATTTCTTCTGCCAGAATCTAGAGCAACCAGAACTTGGAACCTCAGTAGGAGCCGGAGCCTGGAGTCCCTTGAGCAGTTCTCTCTAGGAGCGTCTCGAAGTGGAGTGATGAACAGCCAAAACTCTCCCAAGTCTCCAAAGGCCTGGTTTTGGCTCACATTTATACCTCCTCTCAGAATTTGTTCAAGGATTTTTTTTCAGCTGGTAACAGCCAATCTCCCTGACACAGTGGTTCGACTTCTAAGGAGATAAACACCACCCTCACAGGTCTTTTTCTCATCCCACATTTTTGAGTTAAACAAAAAGCATGTTTATCTCTCTGAAAGAGGAAGTTAGTAAACGGCTGTGAGAGGAAGGTGATCCTTCTTGCCCCCACCCCACCCCAACCCACGCCTGCCCCAACACACACACAAAAGTCCAGAGTACCAGCCTGCATATGCGAGCCACACCAGTCTTGTACTGGAGCAAGCTTCCACTACAGAGAAGGAGCGCGAGGCACCGCTATTGATGACCAAGCCTTCTGGGCCACAAGAGATGGGGAACCCAGGTCCCCACAGATCATGCCACTGCCCTAAGAAAGGCTCACAGCTGTGGACAGAGGCAATAGATTAGAAACCTCTTCACCTCAGAAGCTGTACAAGCCAGGGTTGAGGACTCCATTGATGCTCTGAGGGCCGGAGAAGCACGGATCTTCTAAAACCACAGGCAAACCAAAACCTGCCGCTGCTCCCTCCTGGGGGGACCACGCCCGTCAAATTGGACGTTTAATCCTGCCTGGACCAGAGCAATGTTGAGAGGTGTTCGTGCAACAAATTAGCAAGAACTGTTGGAAAGCACTGGAGGAACCATCTAGAAATGTAGCTGTGGGAAGGTAGCTGGGTCAGAAGCCGACACCTGCACAGGGGTGCGTGAACAACGGAATCCTGAGGACCAGGCACCTCTAGCTGTCTGCAGACCTGGTATACCTACATCTAGCATTTCCTCATGCAGTGTTCCACAAGGAACATTCTGTGAGGGATGGAAAACTCGAGTTATTTTCCAGAACTAACTGTATGGGGCAGAGTGGGGCCTTAAAATTTACCATATTTATTAACTTAAGTTTCATAGATATTTCAGATGGATCCATGTGCAGGGCAAATATATGGGGCTGTCAATGTACCATTTCTCAGGGACTTCAAGCCTGCCTTTCTCACACAGTCCCCCATAGGAGGAGGCTCAGTTCCCAGTTAGATGTAACCTAACAGATTATGGACACCAGTGGGAGACAGACAGACAGACACACATTCACACACACACACACACACACATACACCTGCACAGATGCATGTGCATACACATTCACACGCACACGTGCACACATGCGCACATACACACATACACCTGCACAGATGCATGTGCATACACATTCACACACGCATACACACTCACATGCACACACACACACATACACACACACAAACCCCTTACAGATGTTGCCTGAGCTCACACCTTTACACAACCTGAGGAAGGAGAGATGTGCCGTCAGAGCTAACCTCCCCTGCTTTTGCAGTCTACTTAGCTTTAGCCAGGATGGGATCTGAGTGAGCCCCTCCCCATCTCTGGGCCTCAGTTTCCCTGTCTGTAAAATGAGTAATCTGTGACATCATCCGACTTTGAATCTTCTCTGCCTGGAGGATTTCTACCCCTGGGCACTATCCTATCCCTGAATGAGGGCCTAAAGGGACCACCTCACTCACACCCAGAGCCCCGTCCTCACCGGTGCTCCTCGCCCTCCAGCAGTGTCTGGTAAGGAGTAATGCCCACCTCCAGGCCCGGCTTGGAGTTCATCACCTCCTGGCACTGCATGAGCAGGCAGGCCATGTCCTGCTTGGCCTTCTGCACGGCAGCCTCCAGACCTGCTGGCTTGCAGCGGGCATCAGCCAGGGCAGCTTCTCCCTGCTGCTGTACCTCAGCCACGGAGGCCTCCAGCTGTGGCACTGGGGAGAGAGGAGGCAAGGAGTTTGAGAAAAAAGTACAGCCAGTGGGGATCCCTGTAGGCTGCCAATGACCTGGGTCACACTATTCCCTGACATTTAAAAAACGGTCACCTTTAGCGGTGTGGTAGCATATGCCTTTAATACGCGGGAGGCAAAGTGCTGGGGTTGCAGGTGGTATGACCACATGTAGGTCTCTTCTCCTTTTTTTTTTTTTTTTTTTTTTGTGCCACTTTATTATAAAATTCATTCGATTTCACACATGAACCAGCAGAGGGAAGAAATGTTAGCAGTGGAATCGCCCCAATAATAATTAGTGACGTTGCTGTCTGTCTGTACGCCAGGGCACGTTTACAAGGCGCTCTCACAGACGCTCTGTTACTTACCTTCAGACTCACTCGCTTGTCAGGACACGCCCTGTCGTTTCGACTCCTCGGATGAAGAGAGCGAGGCTCAGAGCGCTTGCGGCTTGTCTAGTTACCCACTGGGGAGGGCCAGGCACAGATTACAGAGGCCGCTGTGCAGGGTCTCAGCGCCCATCTGCAAGAGCTCCTAATGAGACACCAGGCGGCATTATCTCCCGCTTCCTCCCTGAAGACCACACACCGAAATGCAAATGAGCCATGCTCCCTCAGGGCTGTCCCACCTGTCTCTAGATCCTCTGTTATGACTAACATGTTGCCTGTGGTACATTTGGCACTCTGGTTGAGAACAGCTACACAGGAGGGAAACTGAGTCAGGAATTTATGCAGAGTCAGTACTGCAGCATCACAAATCAGGACTTACAGCCGTTTTCTTACATTTTGCAGAAAAATAAATTAGAACTTTTTTCTCACAAAAAAATTAAATATCAAATGGACCAATGATCTAAGTGGGACAGTCAGAGCTGTAAGCCCGACAGTGGGAAGAAACGCAGAAGACATCGCTAATATAGCAGAGCCCCTACGCGGAAGCCCTTAAAGAGAGACGACAGATTGGCCACGTTCAGGCTGGAGATTTCTGCCCAGTCAAAGACAGGCCGAGAAGAGACCAGTGCAAAGCAACGTGAGGAACCAAAGGGTCACAGGTGAATGGAATCATGGAGCAAAGCTGCAGACAGATCCCCCCAAAAAAGATGGGGATCTCAGTAGGAAAGTGAGGCAGATGAAAACAAACAAATAAACAAAAACAGAAGAGGAAATACAGATGGCTAGTGTAAGAATACAAGCAGACAGACCACGTCGTCAGTCAGCCAGAGAAATGAATAATCAACAGTTTCATGCCAGTGGGCGTCCACCACACCCACAGAACCAGAAAGTGACCACAGAATGTGCTGGAACAACACAGGAGTCTTGGCACAGTTGCAGCCGAAGCCATTACAAAGGAGGCAGCCATCCCTGAAGAGCAGACTCCAGGGGTGAAGTAGCAGGCTCCTCCTGACCTGTCCCTTCACAGCTCCACCCAGTAGGTGAGCCTCTGGGTGGCACAGTTCAACTCACGAAGGTCCCCCCTTGCCTTTGCAAAGACACCTTGCTGGGTCACGGTAACCCTGGTCTTGTCACAAACAAGCAAACGCTGTGGCTGGAGGGCGTGGCGGGATGTTGGAGTGACTGCCCAGCCCTGACTCTGCAGGGATCCTACCTCCCTGCCCACCCCGGCTTGGCGACTCAGCTGCATCGCTCTGATTGCATGTGTGCCCAGCCCAGTCCTCATGAGTGCCAGCCTCATGGTGAGCTCTTTCCTCAGTGGGGACAACTCAGTCCTCCTCACATATGGGTCTGGTACCAGGACTCAGCCTCAGCCCTGCTGCGGCTGGCAATATCATCATACTAAGCCTTGATCTCAGTGACAACCACGTCCGTGTTAAACTCCTGGCTGTTGTTCATCTTTGCCACTACTGAGGTGTCAGAGGTCTGAAACCCTCAGAGGCTGAGGGTAGATCATTTCCCAAAGGAGACACCAACCAATGGCATCAGCCTCAGCCCTCCCTCGGACGGCAAGCCCAACAGTGGCCCCAGCTCTGACCTTAGGAAGAGTAAAGAGCCACTAGTGACTCGGGACATTTTAAACATACAGCTTTTTAGAGGAAAAGGCCTGGACTAGGGCCATGGTCCACGTCATCCAATCATCAAGAGCTCCACAGTCACCTGGCTCAGCAAGGCGGATGACTATGTCCACGTCATCCAATCATCGAGAGCTCCACAGTCACTTGGCTCAGCAAGGCGGATGACTATGTCTACAGAGGATCTATACTGAGACCAGAGCCACCCAGGTTGGCAGGAGCCATCAGGGTAAATGATGCCATAGATAAGCCAGAGCCGGAGCCCCAGATCACCTGGTTGTTTTCACACCACCCACTGACTGTCAGGCTCTGCCTCATGACCTGTGCAGTGAACAGGAAACACATTAGTCTTCTGAATCACCACCCTAAAGGAGGGACATGGCTCACTAAATGGAGCCTTAATATGAGAAGACTCCGCTCTGGTCACAAAGAAGAGATGGAATGCGAGCAGAATAAGAAAGGCGTAAATTTTTTTAACCTATTTTATTGGGTTCTTATACCTCTACCTCCCTTCCAATCCTATTCTACCCTAATCCCTTCCAATGCCCTCCAACACTAGGTAGGAGAGAAGGAAGGTTAGAGGGGGAAAGAGGTGTTGACCTCTATAGGCTGCCTCCTGCTGATTAGGGACATTGGGTTCCTTGTGGCAAATCCAATCTTCATTGTCAGAATATTCAGCAGTTCGGCAAACAAGCAATCCAAAGACAGCAAATGCAACAGCAAACACAGCATCGGGACGGACCAGCAGCAAGGGGAGCAGCAGCAGGAGCAGCAGCCATCGCAGGCCCTCTCTGGGCTCTCCCGTTTATACCTTCTCCAGAGTTCTCAGAATTAAACTATCTCTGGACAGCAGTGATCACGCCCCCCTCTAATGTACGAGGCAAGTCATAATCACCTGCTATGAAGCAGCCTCTTATCCCACCCCTGGGATTAAACCAAAAGCATATTCACATAACATAACTGGGTTTTCTAAGAAACCAAACTCTCACTACAATACAGGGCCTCAGTGAAGAAAAGCCATGGGGAATTCTGTTACCTGCTTGTACAGGGACTGAGGGAAGGTATCTCCTCCCTCAGTGGCTCTGCGTTGCCCTCTAGCTCTGCCTTGTGCAGGTAAGCACTGTGTCCTGGTGTGATGACAGAGAGAGAATGTGGATGGGCTTGTGCCCTGCATGCACTGAGGCTCCGCACACTGCAGTGGCCAAGAGACCGTCACCTCACCACTCTGTCTCTACCCTGGCCTTGTCCAGTGACTATTTATCCTCACCTCCAGGGCCCCTCTTCAGTATCTACCACTGATACCCTGGTTGACAGGCAGTGGGACCGGTCACTTAGGGGAAATAAGTAGAGAAGAGTCTCTCAGACGTGCACTTGGGCACTGAGGGCTTGCTGGGAGGAAGCCCAGGGTCACAGCCTTGGAGGTCAGCTGCTGCTTCTTGACCAGGCTACCCACAGAGCACAAATACCTGCCTCTGCTGCCTGAGGCCCAGTTACATAGCTCCACTCTCTGGTTACAGATAGAGGGGCCAGGAAGTGGCTGAAGAGCGCGCGCATGCACAAGTGCGGTCACACTTTCACGAGGTTGAAACAAAATACAGATGGCAGGCTGTTTCAGGCCGGTTTTCTTCGTCTGCACCCTCTTTCATAGCACTGACTGACAGCCACACTTACCCACTAACAAGCTAAGGTCCATTTGGGATGATGGGAGGACCCACTCACAAGAAGCCTGAACATCAGCAGACAGCATCCCAGCAGCCCCTGAGACCTCAAGACTCCCCCCTCAGATTAGTCTGGGTTACTGATGAGGACCAAAATAGCTCCCCGCAAGTAAACCATCCAAAGTAGTCTAAAGGGTCCCCCACCAACTCAGGGGAACATGACACTGGCTCCAGTCCCCAGGGCCTGTGACTTCATCCTCATGCCACAGGAGGCCACTCACCTTCCTCAGTAGCACAAAGCCATTCTCAGCCACGCCCTTAGGGCCAGTTCTTCTCCATACCCGGGGAGAGGGCGAAGGGGAGGTTGGCCACCTACGCCCTGAGCCGCAAAGCTCCCTGGTGCTCCTTGCTCTCTGTGTGTTCTTGTGCTGGTCAGTTTTTGCCAACTTGACCTAAACAGAGACACCTGAGAAGGGAGGCTCTCGGTCAAGGTAGCGTTGCCTCCATTGGCTTGTCCTGTGGGCATGTCTGTGGTGGGGGGGGGATGCTCTCTTGATTGTTAATTGTGCCACCCTTGGGTACATGATCCTGGGTCCAAGGTAGCCTGAAGCAAACAAGTAAACTACTTCCTTCAGTGCTTCTGCTTCATGCCCCCTCCTTGTTGCCCCTTGGTGGTGGTCTGTAATCGGTATGCTAAAATTAACCCTTTCCTGCCCAAGCTGCAGAGAGAAAACTGGGACAGTGCCAGAGAGGGCGGGGACAGGGGAGAGGGGAGAGAGAGAGAGAGAGGAGAGAGGAGAGAGAGAGAGACCTAAGAATGTGGAGAAAGTAAAAAACAACAACAAAAAAAAAAAAACAGACTGACCAGAGCTACACACTGCCACACCACAACATCGGTCATGCCCACAGGAAAGGCTGAGGGATGCTAATGGAGACAGAACTAAGGTGAAGGAGGATGAGAGAGAGGCCTGCAAGGCTCCCTTCTAAATCTGCCCTTCCAAAGCCAGATCCCAAGCCTAAAAGACCCAGAAAAGATAAAGAAGGTTCCCAAAGGCAAGAAGGGGAAATCGACACTGGCAAGGGCGGGATTAACAGTGCAGGAAAAGGAGACACCAAAACAGACCAGGCACAGAAGGCTGACGCCCGGAGATGCCAGGGAAGTGTGGGGGCGGGGGTGGAATGGTTCACTTCCAGTGACTGTAGCAGTTTGGAATACTATTTATGTTGGCTTTTTATAAAACTCTGGATTTGTTTACTTTTAAACTATGTTGCTAGCACACAGAACACTTTGTTTGGGGAAAGGAAGAAATATGTATCACTAACAAAATGTCTCTCAAATTGGGTTGGTGTGAGGAAAATGCCTTTCCCCAACAGCTTTGAAATGCTCCTGTGTGGTCAGAGTGAGAAACGTCCCCCATAGGCTCCTGCATTTGAGCACACGGGTCCAGCTGGTGGTGCTGCCTCGGGGGGACTGAGTGGTACAGCCTTGCCGGAGGAAGCGAGTCCCGTGCAATCAGATACCCTCACCCCACTTCAGTTCCTCACTTGCAGTTGAGGATGCAAGGTCTCCACTTCCTGCTCTGACCAACACGCCCACACTGTTTGCCTACACTCCTACACTCCCCTGGCATGGCAGCCTCGTAACCCTCTAGAACCACAAGCCGAAATGAATTCTTTTTTTTTTTTTTTTTTTTTCCCCGAGACAGGGTTTCTCTGTGTAGCCCTGGCTGTCCTGGACTCACTTTGTAGACCAGACTGACCTCGAACTCACAGTGATCTGCCTGCCTCTGCCTCCCGAGTGCTAGGATTAAAGGCGTGAGCCACCACGCCTGGCCTGAAATGAATTCTTTCTTCCATAAGTCACTTTTAGTCAGGAAGTTTTATCACAGAAACAGAAAAGTAACTAATATAACTCCTGGTGGCCCCCAGGAGGGATTTCCTGAAATAGACACACACATTCACCTGGGCACAAATCCCCTGTAGCGTGAGAACATTCTAAATTCCTTTTTATATCTTCCTCCTCCCCCTCAGCCATCAACATGGACTTACTCCTTTAAATCCAGAGACATGTTGAGACCTGACCCCCTGAAATTGGTTTTGCTTGTCTGTCAGCGTTCATGGGAGGAGTAGCTGTCCCTCCTGTGAGAGTCAGAGTGGGTTTGTGGGCAGTTCACAGCGTGCCGAATGTGGACCGCTACCCTGCACTTCGCCTGTCCACGGCCTCGGGTGAAGGCGCCTCGGCGGCTCTCTGAGCTGGTAGACCGTACAAGAAAGGCGTTCGCAAGTCCTTGAACACTATTAATGACTGTGTGCCGTGTCCTGCCTGAAGTATTGTGATTTTTTTTTTTTTAATGAAAGGTGCCTTTAATAAAGCTGGATGTGATTTGGCTTGGGGAAAGAAAGATGAGAAAGAAGGGAAGGAAAAAAAGGAGGAAGGAGAGGAAAAAAAATGATTGACCTCTTTGGAGCTTTACTTCCCAGCCACAAGAGCCTGAAGAAAGGATGGTGGGCTCTGGCCCGGGCTTGGACTGAAACCTCAGCAGTGTCTGAGGCGAGTCACTTAATCTCTCCGTGCCTGTGCAGTGAGCAAAGCCGCAGCTAGGATGCGTGAACGAAGGCTGTCGTTCCTATAGCCCTTCATCTCTTAACACTACACAAACCATGGCGCTCTCTGAAGAGTCAGGACACCTCCCCCGCCCACCCAATACCCAAGGACTTGGATCTTTAAAAGGGACCCCAGTCTAGAGCATTTCCTCAAACCCTCACCACCGGCTTGGCCCTTGCTCTGCTGGAAACACCTCCTTTCTGGGCCAGTGTGGCCCCAGCTAACATGAGAGAGCTCAGCCTCCAGAGCACGGTTCCCACGACTTCTCCATTATAGGGTAATTCTGGCTGCAGCTTTCTCTCTCAGCTCTATAATTACCAGCCCGCACATGGCCAGCTGGGAGCTGGACCTGAACACCTGCCCATTGAAAAGTGTGTGAGCATCTGCCCCACTCCAAAGGAAGGAAAGGCCCCCTGCTGTATCTCCTGAGGTGACAAAAGCTCATCCAGTTCCAGGAGAGTCAAGGTTAGAATAAGCAGAACAAACTGATGTCAAATCTCCTTAGGGCTAATGATGTGGTCCAGCACTTGCTATGCATGCAGGGGGCTTGGGCTTCACCCCCAGAACCACAGAGTGGAGGTGGGGTGGTGATGGTGGTGATGGTGGTGGTGGTGGTGTGGTGTGGTGGTGATGGTGATGGTGGTGGTGATGATGGTGGTGGTGATGGTGGTGGTGGTGGTGATGGTGGTGGTGATGGTGGTGATGGTGATGGTGGTGGTGGTGGTGATGGTGGTGGTGATGGTGGTGGTGGTGGTGATGATGGTGGTGGTGATGGTGGTGGTGGGGGTGGGATGGTGGTGGTGGTGGTGGGGATGGTGGTGGTGATGGTGATGATGGTGATGATGGTGGTGGTGGTGATGGTGGTGATGATGGTGGTGGTGATGGTGGTTGTGGTGGTGATGGTGGTGATGGTGGTGGTGATGGTAGTGATGATGGTGGTGTTGATGGTGGTGGTGGTGGTGATGGTGGTGGTGTGTGTGGTGTGTGGTGGTGGTGTGGTGTGTGATGGTGGTGGTGATGATGGTGGTTGGTGATGGTGGTGGTGGTGGTGGTTGTGGTGGTGATGGTGTGATGGTGGTGGGGTGATGGTGGTGATGATGTGGTGGTGATGGTGTGGTGGTTGTGGTGATGGTGGTGATGGTGGTGGTGGTGATGAGGTGGTGGTGATGTTGGGGTGGTGATGGTGGTTGGTGTTGTGATGGTGGTTGTGATGGTGGTGTGGTGGTGGTTGGTGGTGGTGGTGATGGTGGTGGTGGTGGTGATGGTGGTGATGGTGGTGATGGTGGTGATAGTGGTGATGGTGATGGTGGTGATGGTGGTGGTGGTGGTGATGGTGATGGTGGTGGTGGTGATGGTGGTGATGGTGGTGGTGGTGATGGTGGTGGTGGTGGTGATGGTGGTGATGGTGATGGTGGTGGTGGTGGTGGTGTGGTGATGATGGTGGTGGTGGTGGTGTGGTGATGGTGGTGGTGGTGATGGTGGTGGTGGTGATGATGGTGGTGATGGTGGTGGTGGTGATGGTGGTGATGGTGGTGGTGGTGATGATGGTGGTGGTGATGGTGGTGATGGTGGTGGTGGTGGTGATGGTGGTGGTGGTGGTGATGGTGGTGGTGGTGATGGTGGTGGTGGTGGTGATGGTGGTGGTGATGGTGGTGGTGGTGGTGGTGGTGGTGATGGTGGTGGTGGTGGTGATGGTGGTGGTGATGGTGGTGGTGGTGGTGGTGGTGGTGATGGTGGTGGTGGTGGTGATGGTGGTGGTGGTGATGGTGGTGGTGTGGTGATGATGGTGGTGGTGATGGTGGTGGTGGTGGTGATGGTGGTGATGGTGGTGGTGGTGGTGATGGTGGTGGTGGTGGTGATGGTGGTGGTGGTGGTGGTGATGGTGGTGGTGGTAGTGTGGTAGTGGCCATAATAAAATCATCTTTCATTCTGTCCATATCTTCAAGGTAAAGTGGTGCAAATTCACAGTGACCTAGGGAGCTTGCCTGGTAAACATGTTCAGTCCAAAACCAAAGGATTTACACTGGCATCAAGCTACAGATCCCAGAAGAAGAAGAAGGAAGCTTGGTGGTTTATTGCAGAACAGCTAATAAAATGAGCCCCGTTCCTCTGGAGCCTTGAAGGACATCAGGAAGTCTCAAGATGCCTCCCCTAGAGCCTCTTCCTGCCACTCCCACTGGTGACTCCCTTTGAGTCACTGGTGACTGTCACTCCCATTGCCCCCTCTCTGCTCTCCAGCCCTGGTGGCCCTGTGCTTCCTGCTTCCTTTATTGCTCTTCCTCTGTCTCAGTCACTCAGTGCTTTCTACAGCATACTGTGCCCCACCCACACTGAGAGTGGGCCTCTCCCTGGGTGCTAGAGTGGGTCTGGGGGGAATCAGGAGCTAAATTAGATAACAGTCAGAGCTGCCTCTGAGCCCCAGCAGGATCCCCACTCCCCACATCCAGAAGAGAGGCATGGCCTCCTCACTCCCTATAACTGCCCCAGCCCAGTCATGTTAACTTCTTCCTGTAGCCCTCCGCGGCCTCCCTCCCGTGCAAGGTTGAACTCACAGTCCAGCCTCCCGCTGTCTGGCTCCTCAGCATTTTGATGTCACCACTGAGCACCGGTTCCGTGTTGCTCTCTCACATTTGCCACTTGGTCCCCAGCACCCTGTTCTGCTGCTCCAGGAAGCACACCCACCATTCAGGGGGAGCTGGGGCGGACACCAGCTCCCGTACAGCTCTCTGCCCCTGTCCTGAAGCAACCTGTGAGTTTTCGAAGGTCATGATCATGCCCGATGTGATTTCCCTCTCACCCGTCACACTTCCCAGAAAAAAAAAAAAAAAGTGCACACT
Source organism: Acomys russatus (assembly GCF_903995435.1). Classification (NCBI taxonomy): domain Eukaryota; kingdom Metazoa; phylum Chordata; class Mammalia; order Rodentia; family Muridae; genus Acomys; species Acomys russatus. The sequence continues at coordinate 34,593 of NW_026131896.1, forward strand.
CTGCAGTCCTACAGAATGAGTGAACTGTGTACACCAGACCCAGAGATGTCCACTCGCTAATTGTGCACGGGGACCTTCCAGTGCGTCCTGTAGCAGAGTCTGGCTATCGGAACTACTGTGGTTGAGCTGAGGACTGATGACGCAAGTGGGCAAAGGGCAGTCATGGGGTCATCAGAAAGCAAATAATAAAGATGTAGGGGCAGTGAAAGTGACCCTCATGCCTGTGGGTAGAAATGCAAATGAGCCCAGTCACCTTGGGAATCAGTACGGAGGGTCCAGTGGTATGACACAGCTGTGCCACTCCATGACTCACTGCCGAGACATGTGCACTTTCTGCTCAGGACCACCAACAGTGCAGGTGTCTGCTGGTGGGTGCAGGGGTGAGAACACATGAGGTATGGTAACAGGGTTACTGCTTTGCAGATCAAGCTGCTTTGCACTGAGTCTAGACAGCACCCAGGGGGTGTCATATGCACCTGGGCTAAAGGACCTATCCTGCGTGAGGTCCTGAGAAGAGAGGTGCCTCTACCTCAGCCTGGAGCTGGCCTAGGTAACGCACATATCTCTCTGAGCCAATCAGCTAGTCCCTGGAGTTGAGGGTCATCAGAAGAGTGCACCCACCCGAGGAAGGGGACTTGGGGACACCGATAAGTCCCTGGTCTGGTTGGCCAGGCCACAGACTCACAATTTCTAAGGACGAAGTAGCCTTATCAAGATGCTGGGGCACCTACAGAGTAGCCGGAATCTTGGCTGGGAGAAGGGGTGGTAGCTTCATGTGAGCCTGGGTTTGCAGTCAAGACCCAAGTCAGAGCACACGGCAGCGTTAAGAGCTGTGCATCAGCCTCCCCACCATACAAGGAGATCTTGGACAGCTGAGCCTGAAAGTTGATCTTACCAGCACCCAGCAGCATGAATGCTGACATGGGACCAAACACTGGGGCCGGGGGGGGGGGGGGGGGGGGGGGCAGGCAGCACCAACGGGAATAAACCCCAGAATGATGGGCTAGTGGTGCTATGGAGTCTAGAAGCACCCACTGAGGGAGGCTGTTACCCTCACAGCTGCCTCCTCCACAGCAGAGCCCAAGTTATGGCCTCCTGGCGCACGTATTAGCCGTCCTTCTGATGGGTAGGACAGAACAGATGATAGGATCCAAGGAGGCAAGGTTCAATCCACTCAGGGCTCGGGGAATACAGTTTGTAATGGTGGGGAAGGCCTGGTGGTGGAGTGGACGGTCTATGGATGCTGGAGCCAGATGGAGGTCACAGGCAATGGATGCTGGAGCCAGATGGAGGTCACAGGCGGTGGATGCTGGAGCCAGCTGGTCACAGGCATGGATGCTGGAGTCAGCTGGAGGTCATGGGTGATGGATGCTGGAGCCAGATGGAGGTCACAAGTGACAGGAAGCTGAAAGAATGGGCTAGATCCAGAATGTGCCTATAGCCATGAAGGCCCACCCCCAATTTCCTCCAGCTATTCCCATCTCCCGAAGGTCCCAGTGATACTAGCTAGTGATACAGTGATTTACCACAGACATCAGCAGGGAACATTTCACCTTCATCCTGTAACAGGAGGCATTCACTGAGGCTTGTGTCCAAAGCAGTAACCAAAAGTAGCCCTCTGCTGCTCAGGTCACAAGACAGGCAGGGCAAACTATCTCAGGCCCCACTGCTCCTCGAGAACACTGGCTGGCCCAGACAGCACCCAGAGGAGTTTCAGGTGCACCCAAGTTCCTAAGACTCACCCTGAGAGGTCCTGAGGAAAACAGGTTAGGGAGGCCCTTAAGGGACATGGACACGGCCAAGGTGTGTCCCCAAAGATGTGGAGAGCAGCTGATGGAGCAAGAATGGGGACTGAGTTTGGGCTCTTCGTGAGGCCTGCTTCCAGGCTGGCCCCATGACCAGAACATTCCTGTCGGGGATCCTACAGCAACAGAGGGGCATTGGAGGCAGGATGGAGGCGAGGGAGGGGGGAGGGGGAGGGGGACTGTTTCCATGGCCCTTCGCTGACTCCCACAAGGAGCTCCCTAGCTACACTGCACCTCCACTCAACATACCCACCTGAACCCGCATCCACACTGCAACCTTTCACCCTCATCTCCCCACCTCCTTCCCCCATCCCCCACCCTCCCGCCCCCACATCCATCCTTGGGGAGAGTGAGTGCAGGAAAGCTCTGTGAAGTCATCAGTAGTGGCCTTTGAAAAGCTACAACAGGATTACTTTGATGTTTCCACTAGAGGGCGCCCTCACCCAGAGCCAGTTTCCAAAGACACCATCTGCGGAAACCAGCTGTCTACATGAAGCCTTCCCAGGTTGAGGAACCCGAGAAATGGCTTGACAGGCTCTTTCCTATGTGGCTTCTTTTCCCCAGAGGCATCCCTGCATGTGCTGACCTCATGGGAACCAGCCTCGGCATCAAGAAGCCACCACCCATGCCCAACACTCCAAACTGCAAAACAGCTCAGGCTTTCCTCCCCCAGCCTACGAGAGTCTTAGCTGCCCCAAAGTCCCCTTCCAAGCTGGGACGGGTCCCCAGGATGGCCCCCAGCCTCTCTAACGGCCTCCTCCCACCTGCTTTCCAGGTCTCCTTTGGACATGGCAGAGAGTCAAGTGGACTGTTCTCCTCGTCCTCTGCCTAGGGCTGTCTATGTTGCCTTCCGCCTTCCTTCCTCTCCCTTCTTGGCCCCAGAGAAAGCCTCTGCAACATGCAGAATGCCTTCATCACTGTGAAGTAAGTGATGATGGCACTTCAGTATGTAAGGGGGCACTTCCATGTAAGGGGGCTGCCCCAGCTCCTGCCCTGCCCCCAGCTCCTGCCCTGCCCCCAGCTCCTGCCCTGCCCCCAGCTCCTGCCCTGCCCCAGCTCCTGCCCTGCCCCAGCTCCTGCCCTGCCCCCAGCTCCTGCCCTGCCCCAGCTCCTGCCCTGCACCCAGCTCCTGCCCTGCCCCCAGCTCCTGCCCTGTCCCCAGCTCCTGCCCTGCCTCCAGCTCCTACCCTGTCCCCAGCTCCTGCCCTGTCCCCAGCTCCTACCCTGTCTCCAGCTCCTGCCCTGTCTCCAGCTCCTGCCCTGCCCCCAGCTCCTGCCCTGTCCCCAGCTCCTGCCCTGTCCCCAGCTCCTGCCCTGTCCCCAGCTCCTACCCTGTCCCCAGATCCTACCCTGTCCCCAGCTCCTGCCCTGTCTCCAGCTCCTGCCCTGTCTCCAGCTCCTGCCCTGTCCCCAGCTCCTACCCTGTCCCCAGATCCTGCCCTGTCCCCAGATCCTACCCTGTCTCCAGCTCCTGCCCTGTCCCCAGCTCCTGCCCTGCCCCCAGCTCCTGCCCTGTCCCCAGCTCCTACCCTGTCCCCAGCTCCTGCCCTGTCCCCAGCTCCTACCCTGTCCCCAGCTCCTGCCCTGTCCCCAGATCCTACCCTGTCTCCAGCTCCTGCCCTGTCTCCAGCTCCTGCCCTGTCCCCAGCTCCTGCCCTGTCCCCAGCTCCTGCCCTGTCCCCAGATCCTACCCTGTCTCCAGCTCCTGCCCTGTCTCCAGCTCCTGCCCTGTCTCCAGCTCCTGCCCTGTCTCCAGCTCCTACCCTGTCCCCAGCTCCTGCCCTGTCCCCAGATCCTACCCTGTCTCCAGCTCCTGCCCTGTCTCCAGCTCCTGCCCTGTCCCCAGCTCCTACCCTGCCCCCAGCTCCTGCCCTGTCCCCAGATCCTACCCTGTCCCCAGCTCCTGCCCTGTCCCCAGATCCTACCCTGTCTCCAGCTCCTGCCCTGTCTCCAGCTCCTGCCCTGTCCCCAGCTCCTGCCCTGCCCCCAGCTCCTGCCCTGTCTCCAGCTCCTGCCCTGTCTCCAGCTCCTGCCCTGTCTCCAGCTCCTGCCCTGTCTCCAGCTCCTGCCCTGTCCCCAGCTCCTGCCCTGTCCCCAGCTCCTGCCCTGTCCCCAGCTCCTACCCTGTCTCCAGCTCCTACCCTGTCCCCAGCTCCTGCCCTGTCCCCAGCTCCTACCCTGCCCCCAGCTCCTGCCCTGTCCCCAGCTCCTACCCTGTCCCCAGCTCCTGCCCTGTCCCCAGATCCTACCCTGTCTCCAGCTCCTGCCCTGTCTCCAGCTCCTGCCCTGTCCCCAGCTCCTGCCCTGCCCCAGCTCCTGCCCTGTCCCCAGCTCCTACCCTGTCCCCAGCTCCTGCCCTGTCCCCAGATCCTACCCTGTCTCAGCTCCTGCCCTGTCCCCAGCTCCTGCCTGCCCCCAGCTCTGCCCTGTCTCCAGCTCCTGCCTGTCTCCCGCTCCTGCCCTGTCTCCAGCTCCTGCCCTGGTCTCAAGCTCCTGCCCTGTCTCCAGCTCCTGCCCTGTCCCCAGCTCCTGCCCTGCCCCCAGCTCCTGCCCTGTCTCAGCTCCTGCCCTGTCCCCAGCTCCTGCCCTGTCTCCAGCTCCTGCCCTGTCTCCAGCTCCTGCCCTGTCTCCAGCTCCTGCCCTGTCTCCAGCTCCTGCCCTGTCCCCAGCTCCTGCCCTGCCCCCAGCTCCTGCCCTGTCCCCAGCTCCTACCCTGTCCCCAGCTCCTGCCCTGTCCCCAGCTCCTACCCTGTCCCCAGCTCCTGCCCTGTCCCCAGCTCCTGCCCTGCCCCCAGCTCCTGCCCTGTCTCCAGCTCCTGCCCTGTCTCCAGCTCCTGCCCTGTCTCCAGCTCCTGGGCCCGTCTCCAGCTCCTGCCCTGTCTCCAGCTCTGCCCTGTCCCAGCTCCTGCCCTGCCCCCAGCTCCTGCCCTGTCTCCAGCTCCTGCCCTGTCCCCAGCTCCTGCCCTGTCCCCAGCTCCTGCCCTGTCTCCAGCTCCTGCCCTGTCTCCAGCTCCTGCCCTGTCTCCAGCTCCTGCCCTGTCCCCAGCTCCTACCCTGTCCCCAGCTCCTGCCCTGTCTCCAGCTCCTGCCCTGTCCCCAGCTCCTGCCCTGTCTCCAGCTCCTGCCCTGTCTCCAGCTCCTGCCCTGCCCCCAGCTCCTGCCCTGTCCCCAGCTCCTACCCTGTCCTCAGCTCCTGCCCTGTCCCCAGATCCTACCCTGTCTCCAGCTCCTGCCCTGTCTCCAGCTCCTGCCCTGCCCCCAGCTCCTGCCCTGTCTCCAGCTCCTGCCCTGTCTCCAGCTCCTGCCCTGTCTCCAGCTCCTGCCCTGTCTCCAGCTCCTGCCCTGTCTCCAGCTCCTGCCCTGTCTCCAGCTCCTGCCCTGTCCCAGCTCCTGCCCTGCCCCCAGCTCCTGCCCTGTCTCCAGCTCCTGCCCTGTCCCCAGCTCCTGCCCTGTCTCCAGCTCCTGCCCTGTCTCCAGCTCCTGCCCTGTCTCCAGCTCCTGCCCTGTCTCCAGCTCCTGCCCTGTCCCCAGCTCCTGCCCTGTCCCCAGCTCCTGCCCTGTCCCCAGCTCCTACCCTGTCCCCAGCTCCTGCCCTGTCCCCAGATCCTACCCTGTCTCCAGCTCCTACCCTGTCCCAGCTCCTGCCCTGCCCCCAGCTCCTGCCCTGTCTCCAGCTCCTGCCCTGTCTCCAGCTCCTGCCCTGTCTCCAGCTCCTGCCCTGTCTCCAGCTCCTGCCCTGTCTCCAGCTCCTGCCCTGTCCCCAGCTCCTGCCCTGCCCCCAGCTCCTGCCCTGTCTCCAGCTCCTGCCCTGTCCCCAGCTCCTGCCCTGTCTCCAGCTCCTGCCCTGTCTCCAGCTCCTGCCCTGTCCCCAGCTCCTGCCCTGTCCCCAGCTCCTGCCCTGTCTCCAGCTCCTGCCCTGTCCCCAGCTCCTGCCCTGTCCCCAGCTCCTGCCCTGTCCCCAGCTCCTGCCCTGTCTCCAGCTCCTGCCCTGTCCCCAGCTCCCTGCCCTGTCTCCAGCTCCTGCCCTGCCCCAGCTCCTACCCTGTCCCCAGCTCCTGCCCTGTCCCCAGCTCCTGCCCTGTCCCCAGCTCCTGCCCTGTCCCCAGCTCCTGCCCTGTCCTCAGCTCCTGCCCTGCCCCCAGCTCCTGCCCTGTCCCCAGCTCCTGCCCTGTCCCCAGCTCCTGCCCTGTCTCCAGCTCCTGCCCTGCCCCAGCTCCTGCCCTGTCCCCAGCTCCTACCCTGTCCCCAGCTCCTGCCCTGTCCCCAGCTCCTGCCCTGTCCCCAGCTCCTGCCCTGCCTTTCAAACCTCAGCCCTATATGTGTTGTAAGTGCATCAACTTTGTCACATGACCTCCGGCCACCTTCTCCCTTCACACCTTCTGCCATGTCATGGATTTATTACCCTGTACACATCCGGGGCCAATCCATGGCAGGCGAGGTCACCTCCCACTTCCTTCTGTAGAAACAATGCCACTGCGAACAACCTTGTCCTTGTAGGAGTGTTATTCTCAAATATGAAGTTGAAGTCCTCTCAAGAGTGGGGTTGATGTGTGTGTCAATCTACTATCACATGACTGACTGCTTTACTGCAACAAAATGTCTGAGGCTAGGGAGAAATAAAAGAAAGTTTTTCAGCTTGTTATTTTGAAGGCAGAGAGTCCAAGCAGCATGTGGTAAACTCTGACTGGGTGGGCCCTCAGACTGCCCCAGCACAGGGGCATAGATAGTGTCACCAGAGAGACATGCAGCGGAGGTGGCTGAGTGATCTAGGTGGGCCGGCCATCACCTCCGGATGCTGGGGTGGCAGGAGGAGCAGCTTCTTACACGGATGCTGGGAATTCCAAACTCAGATCCTCACGTGTGCGCAACAAACATCTTAACCCAGTGGTCTATCTCCCAGCCCCTAATTTCCTTCCTTCTTTCTTTTTTTTCCCCCTAGGAATTCCAGCATGTTCCTGCAGAGCCTTGAAAATGGGGAGATGGGTGCCATGGCTTGAGCATAAAGTGGCCTCGACACACTGGTGTTTAGAACGTTCAGCCCCTGGCTGGTGACATAATTGTGGACAAGGCCAGTGTTGAGCCGTAGGGACATAACCTAGCCTGTCTCTGTCCTGATCTCTGTTCTAGCTGAGGTGTGAACAAGCAGAGACCGCCCACCCCCTCCTGAGCTCCTCTTGCCATGGATACCATGGCGCCTGTACCACACCTCTCCTATGGTGGACCGTGTTTCCTGAACAGAGACCCAAACAAATCCCTCCCCTTGGGTGGTTTCTGTGAGGCATCCAGTCACCCTGACAAGAAGAGTAACTAATCCAACCAGTGGCTCTCAGATGGCATGGACCCCAGGTTCATCCTTCCGACGTGACACCCTCTGAGCTCCACCCAGCATAGCTACTCACCTGTAACACTCCTAGGCTTTGCTGAGATGCACTTCTTCCATCCTTCTGAACCTCAGCCTGCTGCTCTCCTCCGAGCTGCTGAGACAGGTGCACCTACCACACTGGCCTTGACCCAGATGATCCCTTGAGGACAAACAGCTTGTAGGAAATTCCTGTCTGTCCCGTGAGGGGCAGAGTACTTTTGCAGTGCTGCACAGTTGTCAAATACGTGGTGGGACCTTCCCAGACTGTGGGTTCACGGGCAGAAGGCAAAACTGGAGGCCCCACCTCTGGAGGGGTGCCTCTCTGCACTGGCATACACCAGCTGGCCAGATCATCATGGAGTCCAGGAGGCCACCACACCATTTTATAGTTGAAGAAAGAAGCCTTTTACAAAGGTTAGTAACCTTTTCACAACCATGTCCAACTCAGAGCTTGTATCTGCATCTCCTGGCACCCAGGCTCTCTGACTTCCCTGCAATAGCTTCCCCCAAGGAAACATCACTTCTACAGCCGGCCAGGCGCCAGGTGGGTCAGCCCCTGCCCAGGCAAACCCTTGGTCCCACAGGCCCACGTTGAACCGTTTGTGATAAGGAAACTGAAGGACAGGTGCAGAGATGTTTGCCACAGGTGTGTTCCCCAAAATTCAATTAAGAAAGGACGAGAAATAAAAGCAAAAGGCCCGTGGATACGGAGACACAAAGGTAAGAAGAAACATGCAAGCCAGAGTGTGCTGACTAACAAGCCAGGCTTTCGGGCAGATTACAACCAGGAACACAGTTAGGAGGATAGCCAGGTGGGACCCACCGACTCAGAACAACAGGACTCAGAGGCTGGCTGAGCAAGGCCAGCAGGCAGCTCAGGCAGCTGGGCCAGGTCAGTCCGAAGGCAACTCAGCATCAAGCCTAGGGCAGGCACAGAGCAGAAGCCGTGGAGTGCAAGCAAGCCTTATGGCTCAGCCACAGTCTCGGCCAGAGCATTTATAAGGCCTGTATCCAGGCCAGGACCAACCACAGCTGGAACCTGGTGAGCAGAGCCAGCCTTGAAGTGGGAGAGCTGCCCAGGGCCCTTTGTTGGTTTCCTGTCCATCCGTGTCTGTTTTCAGGGGCTCCCTGGTCCCAATTCCTTTGTTCTTCAGCAGTTACACGTGCGAGCTCTAATTTAGGCTTTTTGAGGTTGCTATAGCCGCCTCATAAAACCACGACTGTTTCTGCTGAGCCAAGGTGTGGTTCTTGGTATCTCACTAGCCTGTGACACTGTCCCTTTGCAAGGCCTTGCCAGGTGCCTGCAACCACAAGCCAGTCACCCTGTAAGCATGGAGTTGGGATGGAGTGGCCCTTCCCATGGCTTGGGCTGGGACCATGCAGCCCTGGGCCGGCAGAGCATGTGCCAGCTGCCGGTCCACCCAGAGAAGCCTGGGCCTTGTGCGCAGCTGTCAGGAGGCTCTGGGTTGCCAACAACCCCTTGAATTTTAGGAGTCTGTGCCACAAATTCAGATAGGAATGAGCATCACTATGGCTCCTCCTGACCTGAGGAGGTGTATGTGTCTACACAGAGCCCCTCAGAGGAAGGACCCACTTGATTCCATCCCCAGGACTATGACAGACGAGCCAGCCAGAAAACAGTTACAGGACAGTGAGGAGGAAGAGCTTCGGGAAAGACACGCCGCCTTATACTCCATCCCATGTGACCACTGAACCAAGCCTTTCTTGAGGCTCACCCTCTGCTCAGGGGAAAGAAGATCTGGGTCTTTCTTGGGCATCGGGCAGCTATGTGCCTGGAAAGGCCCTAGCCTGTCAGAAGCAGTCCGCCTCTCCCACCCTCCCTTCTGCAGCTGCAGAGATCCCACCAGCTCCAAGCCTCAAGGCCAGCCCCACGGTGGGTCTCTCACACTAGAAGCCCTCATCTCTCCTCACCTCAGCCCGAAACTGTAGAGACCTGGGTGTGCAGAGCAGGGGAGTAGGCGTGGCCCTGCTTCCTGACAGGTTTTCCACAGCAGACAGGCTCCTCTTCATTCCAAAAGCTCCCCATGGGATGTGTCTGGCCCACACCCCACGCTCCTCAAGGAGTGGAGGGTAAAAGGTGAGGTGCAGGTGGAATGCGTGCAGAGCTATTTTTAGCTCGGGAGGTAGCTTGCTCAGGAAATGGTCCCATCAAAGCAGTCATCCTCAAAAGCCATCAAGGGACCTGTGCCTGGGAGGGTTTATGAGCTCGACACCCAAGTTAGGGAACCCTCATGACCTCACTATCACGTGACCTGAACGTCAGGATAAGGCCAAATTAAGACAGCATGGCTTTAAGGACAGTCCCCCAAGCCTCAGCCTCGTCCCTCCCAGTGAGCTCTCTGAGGGAAGGAGTAGACCCCACTCAGGACCCTGTGGACACCACAAAGTATTTTTCCTGCTCTCCAGTGGGTGCAGGAACACCAAGACGGCCACTGAGTTTGCCACTCGTACCCTGTCAGACCCCAGTTTCCAAACCTGGACGCTGAAGAGCATTCCTCCCAGTTGAGGCGTCCCCATCACCCACTGGCCGAAAACTGGTTTCCCTGAGCTCTGCACAGCACCCATCTCCCAAACCCCAGGTCTTGGCTGAGTCTCCACAGAGAAGCATTGAGGCTACAGCCAAGGTGACCCCCAGTGTGCATTTCCCGGGTGATGAGGGAATGAGCTAACAGTCTCCAGATCAGAGCTAGGCTACGGTGTCCGGGCTCCTCTCACTCCTGCCCCTCCCAGGCCTCAAACCCACCTTCGACTCCCTCCTGGAGTCTGGAGAGCCTGTTCTCGAGTCGTGTTCCAGATCCTACCAGAAATGACCCCCAGAACTCAGAGCAGCCATGTATCTGTGGGTCGTGACCCCTTAAGGGTCATATACTGGCTATTCTGCCTATCGGCTATTTATATTACAATTCGTGACGGTAGCAAAATTACAGTTGAAGTAGCAACAAAATAACTTCACAGTTGGGGGTCACCACAACACGAGGAACTGTATTAAAGGGGTTCGCAGCGTTGGAAGGTTGAGGGCCGCTGCTCTAAAGCCTACGCCGAGCATTCCAACGTGCCTTCTCCCACATCCCAGCTCTTCTCCCTGCACTGGGAAGACCCAAAATGCAGAGGCCACGCCCTGCTCCTATGCCAGTCTCTCAAGGACCCCCTGGCCTGGCCTGGCCTGGTCAGGCTCTGTCTAAGAAGGGGCTGGAACAGGTTGACCTTGGCAATGAAGACAGGGGCCTTATCCCCCTGCCTTTTGGATAGAGGCTGATGAGGAGGTGTTAGGGACATACTCCATCACAGAGCAGGACAAAGCCAGGTCAGGTCTCCAGGATCCATAGCCCACTAGGCCCCTTCCAGCAGAGGCTTCCGGGAGCATGCAGCAAGGAATCTCCTGGCCCTTCCCCACCAGACACCAAAGGAGGGGCAGAGACCCGGAGGAAGCTTGTGAAGATCTTTGAAGATGAAACAGGCCTGTGGCCAAGGATTGTTGACACAACCACACTAGGAGGCAAGCGAGTTGGAGCTTAAGAGGCCAGGCGCTGTGAAGCCAATAAAATGTAGCTGTTGTCTCTTCTTTGGCCCCTTTTAACGCCAGCTGCCGCGGGCATATAAAAGGGCCTTCAGAGACCCAGGAAACACACGGCCTCGGCTCCAAACCCTGTCCACTTCTCTCCTCCTCGCACGTGCCGTCCTTTCCTCCACCATGACCTGTGGCTTCCCAACTGGAAACTTCAGCTGTGCCTCAGCCTGCGGACCCAGGCCAGGACGCTGCTGCATCTCCGCAGCTCCCTACAGGGGCATCTCCTGCTACCGCGGACTCTCAGGGGGCTTCGGCAGCCGCAGCGTCTGCGGGGCCTTCCGCTCTGGCTCCTGCGGACGCAGCTTCGGGTACCGCTCTGGAGGCATCTGCGGGCCCAGCCCCCCCTGCATCACCACCGTCTCTGTCAACGAGAGCCTGCTCACGCCCCTCAACCTGGAGATCGACCCCAACGCGCAGTGCGTGAAGCATGAGGAGAAGGAGCAGATCAAGTGCCTCAACAGCAGGTTCGCGGCCTTCATCGACAAGGTGGGTGTCCCGGCTCAGACCCTTCCCTGGAGCCCGGCGTGTGCATGGCCAAGGCTGGCCACTGAGGGGGAGGCAGAGTGAGAGCATACCTACAGACCCCCCAAGGCTGAAGGGGCTCAGCCAGACAGAGACTAGAAGCAAGCCTTTCAGTCTGATTTAGGAAAACAACCTGAAAGCACCCTCAAAAATAGGAGCAGGGCCTACAGAGCCCAGACATGGCCCCTCCAGTGTGTGAGACCAGGTGGGTACTCCCGCAGGAAGGCCGGTGGCCCCACCACGACCCTGCATCGAGGGCAAGGGGAGAAACCATGAAGACTTCCTGAAAGCTTTTCTCACAGCGCCATTTTCATCCATGTAGCTGCTGGGGCAGCATGCTCTGGGTAAGCCAGTGTACTGGAGCGTAGCACACAGGCCTGAGCAGTAGCCACACCCAGGGCCTTGGGGACTTATGGGAAGGCACTCCGAGCATGGTCTGAGCTCCACAGACACCTCCTGCAGAGCCAGAGTGAACCCTGCAGCCTTCTTCAGAGAATCAGGCATCCATATTTAGCCAAGGCTCTAGCACCGGGAGAGAAGGCTCCAAGGAGAGAGTGGCTGTCCAGCGCTGGCACGTAGGAGACACCAGAGCTACCGTGAGGGAGCTTACCAAGGATATGGCAAGGTTATTATACAAAGGCATCTGGGAGTGGAGTACCTGGTGTATAGGGAGGAATGGCGTGCAGCTTGGGACCTAATTGTCTAATTATCGTGGTGAGATAAGGTCCTTGCCCACCAATGGTCTCTCCTTGAAGTCAGCCATGTTCTCGGGCCTTCAGTCCCCCCCTTGAGCACAAGAGTGGATCACGAGGCATTTCTGCACATACATCCCAGGTGCCTGTTGTTGTAATCGTGCTGTTGTTGCAGGGCTCCCGGAACCGGCATGTACACACTTCGCTTTCCGGAGCTGACAGCATGCCTTCCTAAACAGTCCCATGCGTCAGTTTGCAGACTGGCCGTCACAGGTCCCCTTGTTGTGTTATCTTCTGGGGTAGCACTCCTCTCTGCACCTTATTAAAAGTTGCTTTGGCTGCCCCACCCTGCAGAGGGCTCTAAGTGCCTTATCCAAGGTCACAAACTGAGAAGAGGCAGAGGAGCCTGGACTGGTTTAAGCACTTTCAGTGACACCAGGTGTCACTGAAGTTAGCTCTCAGGAAGGAATTCCAGGTTACCGCCTGGATTTAGCCCCAGTGTAGCTATAGAAAGATGAGATGTCAACCAGGGAGGACATATACTGGTGCTGTGCACACACACATGCACACATGCATGTACACACACACATATACTCCTGCCCTCTGATCCTGCAAGAGCCCATTCTCAGACTTTAATTCTGGGTGACAGGTGCGCTTCCTGGAGCAGCAGAACAAGCTGCTGGAGACCAAGTGGCACTTCTACCAGAACCGCAAGTGCTGTGAGAGCAACCTGGAGCCCCTGTTCGAGGGCTACATCGAGACGCTGAGGAAGGAGGCTGAGTGTGTGGAGGCCGACAGCGGGAGGCTGGCTGCCGAGCTCAACCGTGTGCAGGAGGCCATGGAGGGCCACAAGAAGAGGTAGGGCCACTGGGGAGTCTTGGCAGGAGCTCCCTGAATACAGAAGAGCATCTAGCCTGTGGGTGGGTCTCCGCCTGCCTATGTCAGGAAGCCAACCCTGCCTTATGAATCAAGGAGCCCCCTTCCTGCCTTCCTCTGGGCAGAACAAATTGTCATCAGCTTATCTACGTTGCCTTGTCTCCAGAACTAGCCCTTAAGTCCCTGCATGCTGTCTGTACAGTTCTCTCCTCCAAAATGTCCACCCGCACCAAGCAGATCCAGCAGGATGCTAGCTATCCGGCCAGCACTGTGTATGCTCCCTGCCCTTGGTGGGGCATCGGAGTACAGTCAGCTGGGATGCAGGCATGATGTGGTCATGTATGGAGACTGTCAGTTACATGTTACACAGCCATGAAGGACGGCACCGAGCCTCAAACGCTTCTGCTCCTCAAACAGACCAGCCTTCCTCAGCGCTGTGTTCTGCCACAGCCTCTGGCTACTGCCCGGGCCCTGAGCAGGCCTTGCCACAGAGTGGTCCCATGGTTCAGCCCAGGAAGAGACAGTAGACAGGGTACTGACCAAGGGCTCAGGGCAAAGGATGAGGAAAAAAAAACATCCATCTCCCTCTCTCTGACCTTACACACACACACACACACACACACACACACACACACACACACACAGCCTGCCTGCTCAAGGAGTGTGTGTGTGTGTGTGTGTGTGTGTGTGTGTGTGTGTGTGTATACAGATGCACACCTTTCAAATACCACTATTCAATCTCTACCCCAAAGACTCATTGTGCTCACAGGCCAGTACCTAGAGTCTGGCCTCTCCCACATCCTTTAAGGAGGGCTAGAGTTTAGGCTTCTCTGTGGGCTGGCCTCACGGCCGAGGCCCAAGACCATTTGAACAAGGCCTCCATTTCGTCCTGCCTCAGGTATGAAGAAGAAGTTGCACTCCGGGCCACAGCAGAGAATGAATTTGTGGCTCTAAAGAAGGTGAGTGATTAAAGCTGGTCCCCAGCCAGTTCTACCTCCTCCTGTCCCTTCTGACCTGCCACTCAGCAGCCAGATGCCCTGAGCCCATGGGGGAGTGAGCTTCATGGCTCTCTGCAAACCCCAACAGGACGTGGACTGCGCCTTTCTACGCAAGTCAGACCTGGAGGCCAACACAGAAGCACTGACCCAGGAGACGGACTTCCTGCGGCGGGTGTATGAAGAGGTAAGCATGACCATGGCAAGAATGCAGGGGGCTCTGGAGGAGTTCCCACACCCACCAAGTACCCCTCCCATAAGGAACCTGATCTGACATAGAAGGCCAGGAAGGCTGGAGAGCTTGGGTGAAGGAGTGTAGAGCCAAACAGATCGACTCAGAAAGAGAAAGAGGAAGAGGTAGATCTAGGCCAAGCTGTCCATGCAGAGACCACCTAATCCTTCCTGAACCAGCAGGTACCGCACAGCCTTCCTGGCCCAGGTGCAGCTGGTCTAAGAGAACATCAGACCCCAGGGCACAGTCTGTCCCTAAGGAACCATCTGGATACAGCCCAGATTCTCAGGTCTAAACAACTCCACAAGCAAGAACTTGTGAAACGCTTGCCCCTGCCTCGAAGGGAGACTTAAAGTCAGGAGCTGTTGCTTCTCTAAGGGGCAGGAACCCCGCTACAAGTATGGCTGGCAGCTCCAGGAGAGTCACAGGGATTGCAGGCATGGCAGGTGAGGGAAAACCCAGACAACCTGGCTCTCTACTCCTGCAGGAGACCCGCGTCCTCCACTCCCACATCTCAGACACCTCCGTCATCGTCAAGATGGACAACAGCCGGGACCTGAACATGGACTGCGTCATAGCTGAGATCAAGGCTCAGTATGATGACATTGCCAGCCGCAGCCGGGCAGAGGCCGAGTCCTGGTACCGCACCAAGGTGAGTGAGAGGTCAGGACATCTGTCCTCAGACGCAACAGGGGCAAGGACTCTGGGGTCTGTCAGAAGAGGCTTCTTGCACCCCAAGGATGGCAAGAAGATTGCAGACAGCCCTCGGGTTGAGGAGGCAGCCCAGGCTGAGCACTGTGCGTCTTGCACACTAGTCTGGCAGTGTGCTCAGCAGGTCCCTGTTGTGTCCTGTGCCTCATGGGCTTCTCTGCTTCCCCCATCCCCAGTGCGAGGAGATGAAGGCCACGGTGATCCGGCACGGGGAGACCCTGCGCCGCACCAGGGAGGAGATGAACGAGCTGAACCGCACGATCCAGAGGCTGACGGCCGAGATCGAGAACGCCAAGTGCCAGGTGTGTATGGGTCAGCTGTGCTGGGACCAGAGAGGCTGGATGCCTCCTCAGGGCCACACGGCCAGCATGTGGCCTGCTCGGATCTTACCACTAACCACACTGTCTATTTGTTGTTTGAGGGTGGGCGTGTTTCCCAGCTGGTAGCAGACTAGATGTATCTAGGTACTACATAGAGTTAGAGCCAGGGACCACCGGCTACCCCGTTCTCTTCTGTGTCCCCAGAACACCAAGCTGGAGGGCGCTGTGACCCAGTCTGAGCAGCAGGGCGAGGCCGCCCTGGCTGATGCCCGCTGCAAGCTGGCTGAGCTGGAGGCTGCCCTGCAGAAGGCCAAGCAGGACATGGCCTGCCTGCTCAAGGAGTACCAGGAGGTGATGAACTCCAAGCTGGGGCTGGACATCGAGATCGCCACCTACAGGCGCCTGCTGGAGGGCGAGGAACAGAGGTGGGTCCTGTAGCTTTTCCCTCTCCACTATCTTGGAAGTTTTTTCTTCCTTAACTTGCCTGTCTCCCACCCTACCCACCTCAATTTCAGCCCCCAAGAACCCGCAGAAGGCACAACCATTTCTCAGTGGAGCCCAGTGCTCTTGAACTGGCCTTAGGTGGCCTCACCACTCAAGCCATTGTCACCACAGGGCCAGAGCTCCGGCCATCACAGGACCCTGCTAGGATTAGAACTAAGTGCCCTATCTCTGAGTCAGAACTCCCTTGGGTCCTTACCCTTGACTCTTCCAAGGTGGGCATCTTGCCTAGGTACTTGGGGTCTCTCCCTGGCTTAGAACTGCTGGCCAACTTCTGCCCCTGGCCCTGTGCTCAGGAGGAGGCACTGTGCTCAGGAGGACTCCTTCATTACTGTGTGTTGCTGTGAGCACAGAGCCAGATGAACAGTACTGGTGGGCAAGGCTTTCATAGATTCAGAGGGTCCGGGCCCATCAGAGCAAAGAGAGCGTGGCAAAGCTGCTCAGGTCACAGCAGTTGCCGCGGCAACAGACCAAGCAGGATGGAGAGCCAGAAGCCTTTAAAGTCTCACTTCTGGTGACCTACTTGTCCCAGCTTCCCCCGCCCCACCTCCTAAAATTCCACAGCCTCCCTAAACAGCACCCGCAGTCAGAGGGCAACCCTTCAAAGCACAAGCCTGTGGAGGGTCATCTCCTCCTAAAGCTGGGCTTACCCAAGCCTGTCAGGGACTCTGGTCAGGCTGTACATCGCAGAGGCAGCTGAATGCCTACCAGTCTGAAGCCTGCCCAGTATAGCTTGCCCTGTAGGCCACAACCACCACAAAGCAAAACAAGACAAAACAAAAAGCACATTTTTCTAAGTGACACAAAGATGAATATGGCGCCTGAGGAAAACCTGATGATCTGCCCTGCCCTGACGCCTTCTCTCTGTCTCTCCTCCACTCAGGCTGTGCGAAGGTGTTGGAGCTGTCAATGTCTGTAAGTATAACGAACGAGCCCTGAAAGGAAGCTGCACACTAGGGCCAAGTGTGCCCGGGTGTGACATTCAGACCCTGGTCAACTTTTACTAACAACTCCCAAGTCAAAAGAAGTAGGGATGCTCGCGCAGAGAGAGAGACTGAGGTTAGCGCCCAGGATGACTGGGGTGACAAAGGGGAAAGACGTCACCCCACGAGACCTCAGAAGTCACCTACTATATCGTAGAAGCGAGGAGCCAGGCCCACAAAGGGAGTGTTCTAGGGCAGAAACACACCCATTAACTCCCTCCTATGGGAACCGGGAGGCCTCTCTGCACAGCTTACAAATTAGAACCGAGGGCTCTTTGTAGCCTTCCCTGAAGGATTGGACCAAGGGAAGGGACAGGCAGGGGTGGCCACCAGCCAGGTTTGAAGGCACTTCCGTCGTTTTCACAGGTGTCAGCAGCTCCCGTGGTGGAGTTGTATCCGGGGACCTGTGTGTGTCTGGCTCAAGGCCTGTGACAGGCAGCGTCTGCAGTGCCCCATGCAGTGGGAACGTGGCGGTGAGCACTGGCCTGTGTGCGCCCTGTGGAACTGGCTCCTGTTACCAGGGGAGATTTTAGGGGTCAAGAGGGAGACAGGAAGTGGCCTGACCAACAAAGCTGAGCATGATAGCCTTGAGATCTGCTGCCCTTGTGTTCTGAGAATCCATTCCCCATCCCCAGCAGCTGCCCTTTTGTCCAGCTACCTGCTGGCAAGGGGCTTGCTGTTGATAGATCATCCTCCTGCCTCAGCTGCAGGCCTGGAGGTGCCCAGCTCTGCTCCCAGTACCTCTGGCCTCTAGGCCCTGTGTGCAATAAACTGTGTGCCTACTCTCAATTGTGTAGAGTGTTGTGCTTCCTTCAGCTGAGCTCCTACTGTCACCAGGGCTTGGTGATCTGGTGTAAGGACTGGGGCCGGCGCGGCATGTCCTTATGGTGGGCATCTATGGGGTCTGTCCCCAGCTAGAATTGCCTCCCCATCCCCACTGGGCAGAGCTCAAAGCACAGGTTGCCTATATCACATCTACTAGGCCATGTGGCTTTTGGGTGTGTCCCAATGTTGCCCACTAGTCACAGAGAGATGTGACCCCTGACACCCGTTTTCCCCAAACACATACCCTGTCTTCACTCCCAGTAGACTTCCCAGTCAACCCCTGTGGTTGGTACAGCAAGACAGATAGGCTTCTTCCTTCAGCTAGCCCCAAAGGAAACCAGAGGCCAGAGCTCTGCTGAAAGGCAGGGTGCCGTGTGTGTGTGTGTGTGTGTGTGTGTGTGTGTGTGTGTGTGTATTTCTAACCCCCTTCCACCCACACCCTATTTTTTCTCCCACATACATTCACTCTCCCTGTACCCCTAATACCACACACACACACACACACACACACATCATCACAGCAACAAGTATCAGAAGTGCCACCAGGGCCACTTTGTGTTACTCTGGACCCCACTCCCCACTGCCATCGCCACCTCTCTGCCTTGTTCCCAGCACCCACACCCAACACTAGGATGGCCGCTCTGTTCCTAGCCTGACCTCACTGGTCACAGGGTGCTCTAGAATAGAAGGCTCAGAAAAGCTCTGAGCCTAGGCTAGAGGAACCAACCTTAAATGTCCTC
This sequence comes from Acomys russatus, assembly GCF_903995435.1. Taxonomy (NCBI): domain Eukaryota; kingdom Metazoa; phylum Chordata; class Mammalia; order Rodentia; family Muridae; genus Acomys; species Acomys russatus. The sequence goes on from NW_026131896.1 coordinate 52,746, forward strand.
CAGCCCTACTCCTTAAGCCTTGGCCCTCTGAGGTCCACACCAAGCTCCATGTCACCTTCTCTCCTCCTCGCCTTGGCCTTTAGGTTTCTCCTGCCTCATAGGCTCTCACTCCTCCCATGGGCATCACTCGTTGGCTCATCCCCCTCACCCTGCAGCCTGACCTTGAGCATTCAGGGCCCCTCTACTTTTATATCCTGACTCTGGACCACTGACTGCACCAGTCTCCACCTTAGCTTCTTCCACTGTGGTTGGTCCTGCCTGGTTCTGCCTAAGGCCAGAATCCTGCGGCTTTCACTGGCCTTATGGCTGAGCAGTAGGTCCTGTGCCCACGCCCCACAGCCTTGGCCCTTGAACCCTGCCTCTCCTGGCATCCTCCATCTTCTCTTTGCATACTTTGCTATACGCAGTGCCCTTTGAGGCCACAGTCCTGGCCAGCATCCCTCCTGTTCTAGGCTGCCCTTGGATTCAGCCACCAGAATTGTCTTCATCTTCCTCCCAAAGAGCTTTCTAGTGTCCTTTCTTCTCTCCCCACCCCCACTCCCGCCACAAAACCATAGAACAAATGTTTGTGTCTTTCAGCAAGTTCAGAATTTATTGAACAATAAATTAATTAGCTATATCAGTATTTTTGACGGCAATTTACCTTGCAATTCTGATCGCCTACTGGCAGTCACAATTGGTTGGTTGGTTAGTTGGCTGGCTGTTTTTGGTGTTTTGTTTTATTTTGTTTTGTTTTGTTTTGTTTTGTTTTGAGACAGGGTCTTGTGTCATCCAGACTGATCTCCAACTCATTATGATGCCAAAGTTGGCCTTGAACTCCTGATTCTCCTGCCCCTACTTCCTGAACGCTTGGATTATATGTATATACCACCAACCCCCAGCTTCAGGCTCTTTTTATTTTGATAATAGATACTAATGTTGCTCCTTGGATAACATACCACAGTCACAAGTAAGTGACAAAGTGGCTAGAGAGGACTTAAGGAGGCCACAGAGCTCTTACTGAAGGCAGGAAACTGACACAAATAAAGGTAGCGTGGGCTGTCAAGTAGGACAAAACGAAGCCAGCTGGAGAGCCGATGGAGGGGCAGAGCCGGCCCCAGCTGCAAGCGAGTGGTCCAGCCCGGTGAGGTCCTAGGCCATGCTGCATGCGCGGTCTTCACTGCTCTTGGTGTGTTGGATAAGTGCACAGTCCTGGCTTTCCCAGTGTATTTTAGTCTGCTCATGTGTCCATGCGTTCCTCATCTACTCTGACAGCAGCATGGGTATCGTCTTAAGCTCTCATGAATGAGCTCTTTAACCAGTGTGCATCTGGTGACACGTGCCAGAAAGTTGATGGTGTCTTCACACCCACATGAGAGGCAGAGTTAAGGGCCTGCTTTGTCATTTCCACTCAAACTGAGCCAACTTCTGCCTTGTAAAATGGAATCGCCCAGTGCAAGGCTTAGCATGAAAACCACTGTTTTACACAGCTCAGAGCAGGGTGAGGCTTGCTCACACCACACAGAGACCACCACAAAACGCCAAGTCCCATCTTCCACAGCTCCCTCTGCCCTCCAAGTGGCCTCAAGCTCTCTTAAAGAGTACAGCAGCCCCCCACTCTGGCTCTGACCCACCACTCAGAGCCTTTCAGGTCTTAGCTCGGAGGATCCCCAGAGTCACAGGCCCTGCCCAAGCTAACAAATATGGAGCTGACGGGCTGGGAGCTCCAGGATGCCTCTCCCCTGTGAGGCCTCAAAGGTCAGGGACAGAAACCCCACGGGGCCCTTGTAGCTCATCCCTTCCTGGAAGCTGCTTTAGGACATCACTATTTCCCCCTGAGGACTTAAGGAGGGACCTTAAGGACAGGCAACCTCAGGAGGCGCGTCACAGCATCACTCAGTAGGATCCAGGGAGCCACCTTCCTCCCACCCTATCCAAGGCTGACACTGTTGCCTCAGCTATCAGGGACTCCAGGAATGGGACTCTAGGCCCACCTCCCTGCCACCATAGTCACCTGCTGTGTGGCTTTTCCTGGAGAGACACGAGACAATGTCTGCATATTCACCCAGGGGGGAAAAAACCAACAAAAATAATGTCACTAAGTCCACTCAAGGAACCAATGGGTTTGTAGAATTCCATACGTGCAGGAGTGTGGGTGACTCAAAGGCAGCTGCGTCATGAAAGAGCCCTCCCACCCCACAGCATGGACCATGACTCACACACAGAGCAGCATCCTGGAGCTCCCCGCCCGGTTCCCTGCCAGTTCTGCCTTTATCACCTTGGACAGGGCCTGTGAAGCTGGGGAATCCCCTGAGCCTGGGTCTTCACTGTCTTCCTGGGTCTTGTGGGTCTCCCTTCTCCTTCTTGGAGATGGAGCGTTTGAGTTGGGCAGCCCTGGGCCTTCAGGCTGGGAGGAAAGGGAACCTGACAGAAGATCACTAGCCAGGGACAGACAGACGTCATGTTGAAGCTGAGACCTTAAGGGGAGCCACCAAAGACTTATAGGCCACAAGTTCACTCAGGTAAAGAGATCAGTCATTTCATGCTAGATGTGGTGACTCATATTTGTAATCGCAGAACTCAGGAAGCTGAGGCAGGAGGATTATCATGGCTTTGAGACTATCCTGAGCCACATTGTGAGAGAAAGAATGAGACAGAGAGAGGGAGGGAAGGAGAGAGAGAGACGGGGGAAGGAAGGAGCGAGGAAGGGAGGAAAGAAGGAAGGGAGGGAGGGAGGAAGAAAAAGAGAGAGAGATAGGCAGAGACAGACTTGAGTCTTACTTCTCCAAGCACGAGATTCCTGGAGAATACCCATCCCTCCAGGAACAATGTTTCAATAGCCTGACAGTGAAAGGAGGGGCATAAGTCTCTTTAGTGGATCTTCATGACTGCTAGGATGCTTAGAAGGTGTCATGGCAACAGTAACCAAAAGGATGAAGAACAAGTCCCCACCTCCATCATTTAATGCTGCACAGTATCCAACATTTTATCTTTCCTCCTAATTAATCCTCCTGAGGAAACCTGCTTCAAATATGGCCCCCAACCATGTTGCTGTCCTCCAGGCACAGCCACTCACAGCACAGAAAGGCCTCAAGACCCAGCCTCTTGACTTGGGGCTGGTCCCTACACTCCATTTGCCAGTGAGGGCCCCTCTAGGCTTCTGGATTCTGGCTCTGTGAGGACTGGAAGCCATGAAGGAGAAGAGAAGGTCCTGACCATCATCCTATCCAAGCTGACCGGCTGCCAGCACCAAATGCCAACCACCTCAAAGAAGGCATTTAGGACCATGCAGCCGCTGGAAGCTTGTGTTGCTATCATAAAGGAAAGCAGCACCTGCTACCTCCATGAAAAATCGTGATTTAAGCAACTGCCTTTGGGACGTTTGGTTATGATGTAAGAGCCAAGTACCAGGAAATGAACAAAAGCTGTTGGCTTTGGGACTTGACCTCAGGCTGAGGTCAGATGTCCCCAGGAAGGTGTCTGGAGAAGAGCCAGTTATGTGAGGTGATGAACATTAGTACCTGGGGAGCAGATGGGATGCTCCTCCTGTCTGTGTCCCCTCCCCCTCCCCCTCCTCTTCCCCCTCCCCTCTCCCCTCTCTCTGGAAGCTAGGGGTTCACATACAGAAAGTATATTAGGCTTTTTGACACCATGGCACAAATGTCTCAGAGAAGCTATGTGAGAGAGGAAACAGTCACTTTGGCTCAGTGCTGCAGGCTTTTCCATCTATCATGGTGAAAGTGGGGGGCAGCAGAACTGCTCCCCTCCATGGCCAGCAGACAGAGAGGTGAGCTCGCTGACTGACTTTCTTCTCTCCTTTGTCACACTCATTCCTCTGGACCGCAGGACAGTGACCCCATGCTCAGAGGGGCTCTTCTCCCCCCTTAGGAATTTTCTCTGGAAACCCCCTCACAGACACAGCCAGGGGCTTGCTTTACACATATCCTAGGTCACTCTCAGTGCAGTGAATGGAAAATCAAGGTTGACCACGGCACCAGGCAATCCCTAGTCACATCTTTTGTCAGCCTCCTCTCCCTCCCCCAGCTCCTCTACTGTAGTTAATAACTATTCGTGGTAACTTTCTCTGCTCAGATTATTACATGGCTGATACATTCTAGCTGACAGCTCCGACCTCGGCTCCCAGCTGGCAGCCAGAACCAGGAAGTCACTAAGAAGCTCTCACTCATTACAGTGCCCAACAAGATGCCAGGTGAAGAGGAAGAGCCTCCTGCAAATGTCACAGAATCAAGAGGAAAGATGTGCTTAACACATTCCAGGCTGGGAGGGTTATTCAGCGGGAGAGCATTCGTCTAGCATGTGCAAACACCTGGATTTGCTGGAGAAAAACATTTCTTTTAACATTTAAAAATGACGCCTCTCTGGAGAGATGTGTTCCGTGTCATCATCCGGCACAGGTGGCACAGGTGGCACATCTTCCCCACAATGTAGGCACCACCCATCTCATTTTACAGATAAAGAGCTGAGGTCCTGTGAGGTCTGAGAGACCTGCCTGCTGCAGTGGAACTGGAAATAGCCGGAAGGGCTGGTGTTCCAATAGGGCCTCTAGGGACAAAGCCCCTTCCCTGTCTCTTCAGAGAGTCGGGAGCCACACTGGGGAATTGTATGCAACCCTCCTCACTCTCAGCAGAGGGCATGGTGGAAGAACTTTCTTGTCCATCCACCCAGCAGGTGTCATCATGTCTCCTGCCGCCCCGCCGGCCTATCGAGAGTCCCTCTCTTTCCCTCTTCTGCCCCTCACTACCTTTCTTCCATTCTTCTTAGTCTCTTCCTCACACACAGCACCCCAGAAGTGCCCTTCACTGAAGGGGAGCAAAGACGTGTGTCTGAGAAGCTCTGAGACATGTCACCTTGTCTAGAGATGTCTTTGCATATCACAATGGGGGGAGTGGAACAGGCCTGTGTCTACTCAGGGAGGCCAAGGACGATACAAAGTAAAATGTCCTGGGAGACCTCAGGAACAGTCACCCAGCCCACAGCGCACACTGCTAAGAACAGAACTCCTCAGAAAACCCTCAAGATTCTTTGCCTTCGATTCTCCCTTGTTGTCATCAAAGTCTAATTTCTCCAGGCCAGATAGGAGGTGCCTAATGCTGTCTTTGCCTACTGAAAACACCTGTCACAGGCAGTGTGTTGGAGAGTCTGAACCTACTGAAAACACCTGTCACAGGCAGTGTGTTGGAGAGTCTGAGCCTACTGAAAACACCTGTCACAGGCAGTGTGTTGGAGAGTCTGAGACGCACATTTGATTCGCTGCAATTAATTTATTGGGAACACAGAGTGAAACAAAGGCAACCATGCAGAGGAGTTCCTGTTCTGAGGGAGCTGCTGCCAGGCTGACCCAAAAGGAAATGCTCTGGGTCACATGGTCTCTCACTGAGTGACAGAAAAGCCAGCAACCTTGTTGGTCCCTGTCTCCATGCCCAGGCAAAAGCCTGCTAGGGACCTGGGTAAACTCAGACAAAGAAGATCCTGGGACAGCGGATCCTCCAACATCCTAAGGCCAATGAATTCAGCAAAAAAAAAAAGGGGGGGGGGAGAAAAACAAGAGTCCTTGTAACAAGTTGGTAGGAACAGCTACAAAGTGTGATGAAGGCAGCAGGGGCCAAGGCCAGTGTCAGGCAGGGCCGCCCGAGGCAGTGGCTTGCAGTATTGAGGCTTCCTAGCACCTCTTACAGCCTCCACTACCGGCGCCCGCCCCGGCGCAGGGGGCGCAGGCATTGGGGGTGCCTACCACCACGTTGCTGCTGGGGCCGCTGCTCACTCTGGTGTTGACAGCAGGGCCAGTACCAGAGACACAGAGATCGCCACAGACGACGCCACCGCGGGAGCTGCTCACACCTGTAAGCCGGGAGAACAGGGGAGACTACGTCAGGCACTGACACTGCCAAGTGGCTCTGCAGCAAGCCAGCAAGCACACTTGCTCCCGCCGCCCGCCCCCGACAGGCCTGCACCACCCGGCAAGAAACGGGGAGGCTGGAATTACTTACACACATTCACGGAGCCAATGCCCTCACACAACCTGTGGGTGAGGAAAGGGAGACGTTAGTACAAGCGTATGACAGGTGCTGTCATGGGCCCTCCTAGGCTCTCGCCCTAGGGAAAAGGTGCATGAAAGAGACTGGGTAACCAGAAGCTGGGGTACCCCTGAGGGGCCCCTGTGAGTTCTGAAGGCAAGGTATGCCCTCCATCTCCCCATGGTTATTTGCTGTGCACCCCAGTGGGGTCTAGGTCTCCTCCCGGAATGATCCAACTGCTCTCATGGGGACTAAGGGACCCTCGACACATGCAGCTAAGCACTGGCTGCTGCTGGCCTGTGGGTTCTGAGTTGTAAGTGCATCTGAGGGAGCAAGTGTGATCTTCTAAATCCTATCCGACTGTCATTGTGGCAATATTGGCCTATGGGACACTTTCTACCCCAGTGTCTAAAGACAACACCTGTCCTCACAAATGACTCCTGGGTAAAGAAATGAGATACCAGACCTCAGAGCCAGCTTGGAGACTACCTATGGCTTTCCTCTCAGTGCTCACCCATAGAGGAAGTGGCAGTTAGGTGCTAAAACTCCAGCTCTACCTGGCCTGCATTATCTCCCAGAGGGAAGCCAAGCAGAGTTGCCCTGAACACACAGTGGCCAAGGGCTGTCAAACTCAGCAACTGGCCCTCTCCTCTGGTCTCCTAGGTAACTGTCTTCATTGTCCTATCGTCCCCCCAACTCCATGTGGTGGGGAAGCTGTGGCTCCTTCTCCAGTGATCTGTCCATGTCTCCCCAGCTTCCCAGGTCCTGTCACCCAGTGCCTCTGGGCTCCCCAAGCTGACTCACTGTGCCAGGGAATCTCTCTAATGAGACCACAGGGACTTCTGGATACCAAGTCTGTTTGCCCATCTCCCCAGTACACACGATCCTCCATCTGCCTGTCACCCTGGAGGCTGGCTAAACAACTGACCATGAAACAAAAACAGGGGTACAAAATGAGGTCTTGGTTTAGAGTGGGGTCCTTACAGACTTGGAGTGTGAGGAGCCCTCCACCACAGGAAGTCTGAACGGACAGTGGGTCCTCCACCAGTACCCAACTCTGAGTCATGAAAACTTAAGAGTTCCAGAGGAAATCAGTCTCCATTGTGCTCTACCTCAGTCCAAAGTGCAATGGGAGAGCCTCTTCGGGGCTCTCACTGCGTCATAATAGCTAAGCAGGCTCTGTGGGATCGGTCACCAGAAGCCGCTATTGTGAGATAAATCTAAATTTCTAAGGTTGGAGTGGAGCTGGCCAGGGCCAGTTTAGGAAAGAAGATGGAGTCCTGAGAACACACGCAGACTTTGATGAGGAAAGAGGAAAGGGTGTCTTGGGTATAGACTCCACCTAGGCCTTAGCGGGGTGAAACTTGGTACTTCCCTGTCGACAGCCTTAGACCCAGCTCAACATGACAAAGTGAGATGGGATAAGGTTAGAGGACTTACATGTATTTCCTATTCACGTGCAGGATGGTGAGATGAGGAAGCCATGCTCGACTGGTACCCAAGGTGTGGGACTCAACGCTGAGGAGGACCCAAGAAGGGTTGGAATAGGGAAAAGCTACAGGACCCACCTCTGTTCCTCGCCCTCCAGCAGGCGCCTGTAGGTGGCGATCTCGATGTCCAGCCCCAGCTTGGAGTTCATCACCTCCTGGTACTCCTTGAGCAGGCAGGCCATGTCCTGCTTGGCCTTCTGCAGGGCAGCCTCCAGCTCAGCCAGCTTGCAGCGGGCATCAGCCAGGGCGGCCTCGCCCTGCTGCTCAGACTGGGTCACAGCGCCCTCCAGCTTGGTGTTCTGGGGACAAAGAAGAGAACAGGGTAGCCGATGGTCCCTGGCTCTAACTCTATGTAGTACCTAGATACATCTAGTCTGCTACCAGCTGGGAAACACACCCACCCTCAAACAACAAATAGACAGTGTGGTTAGTGGTAAGATCCGAGCAGGCCACATGCTGGCCGTATGGCCCTGAGGAGGCATCCAGCCTCTCTGGTCCCAGCACAGCTGACCCATACACACCTGGCACTTGGCGTTCTCGATCTCGGCCGTCAGCCTCTGGATCGTGCGGTTCAGCTCGTTCATCTCCTCCCTGGTGCGGCGCAGGGTCTCCCCGTGCCGGATCACTGTGGCCTTCATCTCCTCGCACTGGGGATGGGGGAAGCAGAGAAGCCCATGAGGCACAGGACGCAACAGGGACCTGCTGAGCACACTGCCAGACTAGTGTGTAAAATGCACAGTGCTCAGCCTGGGCTGCCTCCTCAACCCGAGGGCTGTCTGCAATCTTCTTGCCATCCTTGGGGTGCAAGAAGCCTCTTCTGACAGACTCCAGAGTCCTTGCCCCTGTTGTGTCTGAGGACAGATGTCCTGACCTCTCACTCACCTTGGTGCGGTACCAGGACTCAGCCTCTGCCCGGCTGCGGCTGGCAATGTCATCATACTGAGCCTTGATCTCAGCTATGACACAGTCCATGTTCAGGTCCCGGCTGTTGTCCATCTTGACGATGACGGAGGTGTCTGAGATGTGGGAGTGGAGGATACGGGTCTCCTGCAGGAGGAGGCAGACAGCAATCAAACACTGTTGAAGATTCAGCCTAATCCCACATGTGTGTGCCAACCTCTCAGACCTCCCCTGGTCCGCACAGGATTTCACAGCCTTGGCGCAACTGTCTTCAGGCTACCTGCCAGGCTTCACCTGGCTTGCTGCCCCTCACCTCCTCATACAGTTGCCTCAGGAAGTTGATCTCCTGGGTGAGTGCCTCCACGTTGGCCTCCTGGTCTGACTTGCGCAGGTAAGCACAGTCCACATCCTGGGAAAGAGGGATGTGTGAGCCTGAGCCACTAGCCCACCTTGCCCCAAGCTCCTCCATCCCTTCATCCATCCCATGAAAAGCATAGGGAAGAAAGATTTCTGTGTGCAAGTCATCTCTGCCTCCACTTCCCAGCATGCACTTGGCCTCTCAGCCCCCAAGACATCTTCCCTTGCCTCACTCTTTGTTCTACTCTGAGAAGCTTCGCAGTTGGCTTCCAGGTCAACCAACTGACCCTTACCTGAACCAGCAGTGCATCAGGAGGGCCCCTGGCCATGCCTAGTGACTCTTTCATCCCTTCCACATTGGCTTGGGCCCTAACCTTCTGGTAAGATTTAGGGTGCAGATCACCCCATTTTTCAATAAGCAGAATGAAGCTCTGTGGCTGCTGACACTCCAGCCATACACCCCCGAAGCAGGGAAAGGCACAGCAAGGCCAGTACAGCCAAAGTCCTGCATCAGAGCAGGAACCCATAGGCATTTCAGACCAGTGCATAGCTCCGCGGCCCTGGAGCCGCTGGCTTTAAGTGCCACAGCCTTCACAACAGCCCTTTGTCACAGCCCTGGGTATGGCATTCATCGGATCCGGGCCACCTCCCTGAGAATTTTCCTATCTCGTCGTACAAAGGCCACAGTTCCTGAGAGAGGTTAAACCTTGGGGTCACCACAAGCACGGTGTGCCCCTCAGGTCTCCGTGCCGTTCTGCCTCCCACAGCCCTGTCGCTCACCTTCTTCAGGGCCACAAACTCGTTCTCGGCTGTGGCTCTTAGAGAGACTTCCTCCTCGTACCTAGGACAGACAGAGGGAATGTGAGATGGGGTGAGAAGACCCCACACAGGAAGAAAATGAGGGTTCAAGTCTGGGAGTGGACACCATGGAGTCTTGGGTTGTGCAGCTGCCACCTCCCCTCACTTGTGTGTCAGTCCCAGCTGAGACTCTGACTAGACCCAGATTCCCAGGCTAAGGACACAGGACGGTATAACAGACTGAGCATGGGCCCTGGCCCTCCTGTTTTCCTGGGCAAGATCTTTTCAGAAGCCACAGGGCAGGAGATCAAAGTCAAAAGGAGTGGATGTTGCTGGGGGGCGCGAGTGCTGTGACTGTTGTCCCTCAGAGAAGGCAGAGCTGTTCATCTCCATCTCCAGAGGGAAGGCTGAGGCAGAAACAGCCCATTCTGACACCCTCCAATCCTCTGCAAGGAGCCATGTGTAGATATTTCACAGACAGCACAGACCCACAATGTCTCCAGCCTGGCCAGGCTGTTGCTGTCTCTGTCCTGGGCTTTGATCTAGTACACATCTTATGCCAGAACCACCAGGCCATTTTCACCTCTTCTTGTAGCCCTCCATGGTCTCTTGAGCATGGTTGAGCTCGGCAGCCAGCCTCCCGCTGTCGGCCTCCACACACTCAGCATCCTTCCTCAGCGTCTCGATGTAGCCCTCGAACAGGGGCTCCAGGTTGCTCTCGCAGCACTTGCGGTTCTGGTAGAAGTGCCACTTGGTCTCCAGCAGCTTGTTCTGCTGCTCCAGGAAGCGCACCTGTCATGGCAGTGAGAAGGGGCTCAGGGCCAGATCTGGGGTGGTGGGAGAGGGTGGTGGAGGGAGAGGGGCTCCGGGAAGGATCCCAGCTCTCCAAGATTCCCTTCTCTTGGCCCTGCCTCAGCTTCCCCACGTGGAGAGAGCACAAGGGACGGTGTCAGTGCCCACACTCATGAACCCAGGTAGCCACTTCAGCGCCCTATGCTGGGCTCAGTGCTCTCCTTCAAAGCTAGGCAGGTGGGCAGGAGCCCCCACAAGCCCAGCACCCATCTTCACATCCCAGGATGAGGGACTGACTGGCACGCAGCCAGGGAGATGGCATCACAGGCCATTTAGAGGAGCTCACTAGGTGGGCCTCTGCCCCTTCCTCCAATGCTCTGCACCCCCCCCTGTCAGCTGAAGTGCAGCCATCCTCACTGGGCAGCCCACAGCTCCATGTGGAAGTCCCCTGGAGCTCCCTGCAGGCAGTTTGTGCCCAGCGAGGCCATAAACCCTGCTTCTCAGGACTGACAGGATCCTTAGTGCGCCCCACCTGGGCACACTTCTCCCTTGAGACTAGGGTTCAATGTGAGAGGTCTCTCTGCCTCCTGCCCCCTCAGTGGCCAGCCTTGGCCATGCACATGCCGGGCTCCAGGGAAGGGTCTGAGCCGGGACACCCACCTTGTCGATGAAGGCCGCGAACCTGCTGTTGAGGCACTTGATCTGCTCCTTCTCCTCATGCTTCACGCACTGCGCGTTGGGGTCGATCTCCAGGTTGAGGGGCGTGAGCAGGCTCTCGTTGACAGAGACGGTGGTGATGCAGGGGGGGCTGGGCCCGCAGATGCCCCCAGAGCGGTACCCGAAGCTGCGTCCGCAGGAGCCAGAGCGGAAGGCCCCGCAGACGCTGCGGCTGCCGAAGCCCCCCGAGAGTCCGCGATAGCAGGAGATGCCCCTGTAGGGAGCTGCGGAGATGCAGCAGCGTCCTGGCCTGGGTCCGCAGGCTGAGGCACAGCTGAAGGCGCGGCCGCCACAGTAGGATCCACAAGTCATGGTTATGTGGGGAGAAGGGAGACTCTGAGACTGGAGACGTCCAAGTGGAGGGTACAGCGGACGTGGATTCAGGTGTCTGGCTTTTGTTGGCCTTTTATATATGTGGGGAACCCTGGCTGTGACCACGTGGTTGGAAGCAATTAGAAGGCTTTATGAGCTTGGCTTGTTTAGTTGCTGGGGCTCTTCCTTAAATGTGCTTAATTGGTGATCGGTTGCAGCCAGGTGTTTGTGGTCCTTTACCCTAAACTGTACAATTTCCTTCTTCAAAGGGCCAGCTCATCTCCTCCATCCCTGCCCGTGTGCCCAAAACACCGAGTTGGAAGTGGAGAGACAGTGTAGGTGATTCATGTTGCAAGGAAAAAGAATCAGGAATGGAGTTGTAGGTCCGAACAGTGGAGTTGGGGGAAAGGGGGTGCGGGGGAGGGAAAGCCATCATCGCTGTCCGTGGTCCTGACCCCACCAGGCTAGGGATGTTGACGGCATGGAATTGGTGGAATTGGTGTGCTGGGTGGGGTGCCTCAGCTTAATGGTTCTTTTCTGAGCCCCCTTAAGGCCCCACATCTGTATAATCACTAAATTATCTGCCTTCCTCCATCTCTCAGCCCCACTGCCTTTTCCTTCCTTCCCTCACCAGTTGCTCTTCCCACACACAATTTCCACATACTCACAGGCCCCATGTCTATGTTTGCCTGCACAGGTAAACACACACACACACACACTCACACTCACATTGATGGACACAGACTATCTTTGTCTCCTCTTGGCTGGCCTGGACCAAGAGACTGTCTTCCTTTAGTCTTCTTCAAGGACTAAGCATATAGCCTAGCTCACTGGCCCCAGGAAATCCCAACATTTTTTAGAAAGACCTAAGACAAATATCTAATATGATTGTCTCACCTCAGGCTCCTATGCCATCCAGGGTGTGGGGGTAGCCTCACTGTTATGTATATGAACAGTATTTGGATCAACATGCTACCCCTCACTGTCAGCCAAGTCTCTGACGTTTCCCACACTGAACCCGCCCCCCCATGACCTTCCACTCTGTAACATCAGCTTGCCAGTGGTGCGGATAGGCATTAAAGCATAACTACACCAGCCTCCGTCACCTATCCTGTATAAACCTCGAACTCACAAGAGCTGTGTGCTGTGAGAGGGCTGCCCCAAGTAGCCCTGCGTGACCCAGAAGCACTTGCTTGCCTCGGCTGGGAAACAGGTTGACGCTTTGTCTTGACTGGCTGTCTCAGAAGTCTGAAGGGGGTGTGTGTAGGCTCTGTAAACTGTAGAGCACAGTGCGGTAGGCTGTACCCCAACCCTCCCCAGTCACTCTGGGCAGTGTTTTTTCTAGGGTTGATGTTGTCACCCACTAATGGGAATACGCACCATTTTTCTGTCACAGAGCAGACTAGAACAGAACCAGCCAAAGGAGAACAGAGGGCAGTGTTGTTTTGTGTGCATCATGACTGTGCCCTGACTCCTGGTCCAGCCATATTTGTTTTGTATTTATTCTGCCATTGCATAATTCTCGGGCTTCAATTGGAAAAAAAAAGTAGAAATACACGTTGTACCAGCTGAGGACAGATCCGGATTCCAAAGTGCCTAGTTTCAAATCCCAGCTCCCCCACGCTACTAGATAAGTCCGGGCAGATGCTGAGCTTCTCAGAACCTCCGTTGTGATCTGTAGGATGCAGATAAGCACCTGCCTCGTAAAGTTGGTGTAAGGATTAAAGAATCAGTCTACACTCAGCACTTAGTCCTGAGCCTGAAGCGCTCCAAGGGCACAAACAGACATGGGCTGTTGTTGTTGTTGTTGTGCTGTGGATGTGTGGGTGTGTGGGTGTATGGATGTGTGGGTGTGCAGGTGTGTGGGTGTGTGGGTGTGCGGGTGTGTGGGTGTGTGGGTGTGGGGTGTGTGCGGGTGTGTGGGTGTGTGGGTGTGTGGGTGTGTGGGTGTGTGGGTGTGTGGGTGTGCGGGTGTGTGGGTGTGTGGGTGTGCGGGTGTGTGGGTGTGTGGATGTGTGGGTGTGTGGATGTGGGTGTGGGTGTGCGGATGTGTGGGTGTGTGGATATGTGAATGTGTGGATGTGTGGGTGTGTGGGTGTGTGGGTGTGCGGGTGTGTGGGTGTGTGAGTCCGTGGGTGTGTGTGTGGGTGTGTGTGTGTGGATGTGTGGGTGTGTGGATGTGTGGGTGTGTGGGTGTGCAGGTGTGTGGGTGTGTGGGTGTGTGTGGGTGTGTGTGAATGTGTGGGGGTGTGGGGGTGTGAACCGCTTTGACTGTGTGTGCTCACTCACCTTCCCGAACCACCTGTGTGCATTAGCAGTGATGGGCCTGTCTTGAAAGAGTAGTGGGAGGGAACTGAGTGAAATATTACACTGTAACAATACTTAGCATGGCAGCTGGACCATAGAAAGTGCCCCATTACTCTGGAGTGCACTATTGCTCTGCCATACGGGCCTGTCCCAGGGGAAGAAGCACTATGGCCTTTACCTCAGGAAAGAGCCTACGTGTCCATCGCCTCCCTAGTCCAGCCCAACTGACTCAAGGGAGGCCTGCTCACAAGCCCGTGTTGCAGCCAACTCTTCAGCCGTAGCTCCAACAGGGGGAAAAGGGTCAAATGGTTTGGAAAGTCACTAATTGGGAAACAGTTCAAAACTTTGTGTTTTTTTTTTTTTTTTTTTTTTCATTTGGTCTTAGAAATCCTTGCCCACACAACCCAGCAAAAGGCAGAGTTGTGGATCCCGGTCCCAACTGACACACCTACCACAAGCTCTGTCCCCGAGGACCAGGGATCTTATAGAAGAGGGGATAGAAAGATTGGAAGAGCCGGAGGAGTAGGACGTTTGCCGGTCAGCATGTCTCACCAACATGGCTACGTAAACATGAGTGGAAGGGATAATACCAACAGATGTGCTAATGCAGACATAGGAAACTGCACAAGGCCTCAACTCTAGACAAAGAATGGCAGGCAACTACAGAAAGCTGAGCTGAGATAGAGTCTTCCCCAGGGAAGGGTTGCCAATTGATTAGCCAGTGCCAAATGGCCAGCCCTGAAAACATAATACAAGTAACATTGTATGGGCTGAGAAGGTCTAATTTATGTAATTAGGAATGTATATATTACATTTATACACACACAACAACAACAATTAAAGAAAAAGAAGCCATGAATTTTAAAGAGAGCAAGGGAGTGTGTGGGAGGGCCTGGAGAAAAAAAAAAAAAAGGAAAGAGGAAGTGACATAATTACATTGCCTCACAAAATAAAATATTATTTTGAAAAAAATAAATCCTTGGTCGTAAATCAAAAAATTCCTAGCTTGTGTATCTTTTTTATTTTTCTCTGATCCTCAAATCTCCTGATTGGGTGGTATCCAGAAAACCCTGGGGCAGTTGAGGGGACCCCTTAGTAATCGACAATAACACAATAGAACTGCGAAGGGAGCACGAGCAGGCAAGCCTTCACTCACTGGTGAGCTGGAAGCCGGGGCTACGGAAGAGCTTCCTGGGTGAAGAAGAAGTAGCCCTGCTGCTGACAGAAGGGACTGGGGTGCCCTGCATGTGGAGACACAGCAGACCCACGTGGTATGGCCTAGAGAGCAGTTTCTTCTTCCAGCCCCTGTGGACAAGCGGCCCTAGTGGTGATGGCAAACTGGGCCATTTTCATCTTATGAAGTCGATACTCAAAGCCCAGGTCAGTCTCTTCTGCTTCTGGGCAAAGCGTTGGGTGTGAGACAGACCCCCAAGGTGGAAGGCAGCAGAGACCAGATGTACCTGGCAGATGGTGGATCTGGGGACTCTGGGGTTGATATGCCGTGTCAGGTCAACCCCAAATGTGTACTGACTTAGGGAAGGGAAACTACAGAGAAGAAGAGACATATACTCTGGAGCGCTCTCTCTCTCTCTCTCTCTCTCTCTCTCTCTCTCTCTCTCTCTCTCTCTCTCTCTCTCTCTCTCTCTCTCTCTCTCTCTCTCTCTCTCTCTCTCTCTCTCTCTCTCTCTCTCTCTCTTACACATACACACACACACACACACACACACACACACACACACCAGGGGAAACATAGACCCTGAGGTGGGGAAAGTTAGAGTGTGCAGAGGGTTCTTCACAGCCACGTCGGGTACAGAGGAATGCCTGACTGCCATGTCCTTCCAGGACAAGGGAAGCTCTTTGGCATGGGCAGGAGTGGGCTTTTGCAAGGCAGAAGCCTGAAGGTGACTCAGAGAGACTGCGGTAAGGAGGAGGAGTCAAGGTTAGCAGTCCAGGAAGACTGAGGGTCCTTGAAAGAAGGTCACAAAACTATGATAGGGGAGAGACAGAGACATAGAGAGAGACAGAGATAGAGACACAGAAAGAGACAGAGACACACAGAGAAAGACAGAGACACAGAGAGAGACAGAGACAGAAAGACAGAGACAGATAGACAGAAAGACAGAGACAGATAGACAGAAAGAGACAGAGACACAGAGACATAGAGAGAGACAGAGACAGAGACAGAGACAGAGAGCGCCATCCAGCAGAAGCCATGACCTTGGAAGCAGGCCAGCCGTCCCTGAAACAATATGGGGAGTTTAGAGTGAAATAGCCTGCAGCTAGAGGGCACCTACGCATCACCAGCTGGGTGTGCCCTTCTCAGCTGTGAGCAGAAAGAAGCCAGGCTCCATGAGATTTCCAAGTTAGGGGAAGGGGGATGTTTACACACCAAACAGGACTCTTGAATGAGGGAACTGGCCTCAGATATAACCCCTACATATGTGAGGCAAGTTGGGGGCCATTCCACATCAGAACCCTGCTTCTCCTCCCCGTCCCTACCCAGGACTCTGCCTAAACATCCATCAGAACGCAACTTTGGCCAAAATGTCAGAAGACTAGAGCTTAGCCTGCTGAGTCTAATTCCCTAACCTCCGCACCAGCCTGTGAGACCTCGCCACGAGGCCTCTGGGCTGAAGGGGCCCCTTGGCAGACAGATCAGGGTTCTGACCTCAGGCTGTACCCTTCCAACAACACTCCTCCTCCTCCTCCTCCTCCTCCTCCTCCTCCTCCTCCCCGCCTCCTCCTCCATTTCTGCAGAGGTGCTTCCAATATTTCCCCCTGGATCTTCATCCACTTTTCCTCCATCTTGCTCCACCTCTTACTCTTTTTCCATCCTTCTATTACTCTCTACTGCTCTGCACTCAGTCAGATTCCTTTCCTTCTCAGCCTAACACACACCCCATCTACTCTGCCCCAAGCCTTCTGGGTCCTCGCCTTCACTGGCCGACTCTCTTTGGCCAAGAACACAGTTCTTTTACTCCTCTTCTTAAGACCTCACCAAGGAGTGGCCATCCTGGTCCAACCCCACCCTTAGGAATGGACGGCCACTTCCTGGTCTGACCCCACCCCATTTGACCACAAAGCTTTGTACAACCGGCCACCTAGCTTTGATGATCCCCATTACTCAGTACTTAATGTGTGCCTGGTACTCACTGCATTCATCCAACAGACATTTATTGAGCACCTACTGTGTGCCAAGCCCTTGGAATGTGTCCACAAACAAATCTTTTGTATCCAGTAATGTGTTCCAGGATATGCACCTCTGTTCGTGACCTGCATGTGTGCCCAGCGTTTCTCTTAAAACTGAGGTCTCCCCCATGCTCCAGGCCAGAACCCTGAGAGAACTGTGCAAAGGCCTCGAAGAGGGTGTTGAAGAGGAGGGCAAGTGAAAATGTGTGTTAGGTGTGTCCCGTGCAAACACATCTGCAGTGTGCTGTTGACGGTGGGCAGATGGGAATGCAGAGAGCCAAACCCATTCCTTCCATCTGGGTCTGGGGCACCAGCCTCCAGGGTCAGCTGTCTCTGACTCTCTCCTTGGTCTCGAAACTTCAGAGGCCGAGCCTCTGGGAGAACTGTAAGCATTGCATGGGCCAGGGCTGCTGGTGCAATGGCTCAGGAGCCAAAAGCATTTGTTCTCACAGAGGATTCGGACCACAGCCATCCACAACTCCTGTTCCCCTTCTGACTTCCATGGGCACCAAGCATGAACACGATGCACAAGCATGCATGCAGGTAAAACAGAGAGAGAGAGAGCGAGAGAGAGAGAGAGCGAGAGAGAGAGAGAGAGAGTTAAATTTTTAATGAACAGATTATACAAAAACCAGCAAGATTCCCCAGTGGGTAAGAGCACCTGCTGCCAAGGCTGATGAACTGAACTCAATCCCCAGGATTCAGACAGTGTAAGGAGAGACTGAGTCCCACAAGATGTTCTTAGTGAGCACACACATGCACACTATAGTCACACACACAGGCACACACAGACACACACGTGTACGCTATAGTCACACACACACATACACAGCGTAAGGATTCCTTAATCACACAGATTCATGGGTACTGATCTGTAAGAATGGTGCCTTGTGTGAGCCAAGGTTGGCATCAAGGGCAATTCTTCTGAAAGCTGGGAGAGTAGAAAACGCACGCAGTAAAGGCTGGCACACGGCTACAGCTGCATCAGAACTGGGAAGGGGCATCCCAAGGCCTCTCTTCCATATGTGGGCACAGATCATGAGCCTCGCCAGGCAAAGGTGACTGAACGGGGTCTTCTCGTACAACAAGCACACTCCGAGTGAAAACAACACGGGACAGTTAGATAAGGCAACACAGAACATGAAAGAGAACATACGACGTGAGTCCATATATGTAAAATTCAAATCCTGAAAAGTGGCTAAAAATGCCACTGGTTTTATAACCACTGTTTCTAAAGCTGTAAAAATAAAATAAACTATATAATTATAAGATCCAGTGATAGAGCACCCAGGCCAGAGAGAGGAGTCTCTGAAGAAGCCACAGTCCACAGGAGCTCTTAAGGACTCCTGTTCACGTGTTTTACTTGTTACTATATGTTAAAGCATATCAGTTATACGCTCTATCTGCTGACATATTCCTCAAGAAGAATGGTTTTAATTTCCGTAGTCGTAATGTACGGACTTTATGCTGTCAGAGCAAAGATGTTAGAATGGCGTGGTTCAAAAGTCAGCCTCTTACTTCCTCGGCACTGCCTGCGAGGTGGCTGCCATCTCTTTTGTGGCATCATGGCTGCCCTCTGGCCTCTGGTGAAGCCCAAGATCGTTAAAAAGAAGATCAAGAAGTTCATCAGGCACCAGTCAGACTGATATGTCAAAATTAAGCGAAACTGGCGGAAACCCAGAGGTATCGACAACAGGGTGCGGAGAAGACTCAAGGGCCAGATCCTGATGCCCAACATTGGTTATGGGAGCAACAAGAAGACCAAGCACATGCTGCCTAGTGGCTTCCGAAAGTTTCTGGTCCACAATGTCAAGGAGCTGGAAGTGCTGCTGATGTGCAACAAATCTAACTGTGCCGAGATTGCTCACAATGTTTCCTCCAAGAACCGAAAAGCCATCGTAGAAAGAGCAGCACAGCTGGCCATCAGAGTGACCAATCCCAACGCCAGGCTACACAGCGAAAGAAAATGAGTGGATGGCTGGAGTGCGTGTTTCATTTGTTTAAATAAAACCACAAAAACTGCCAAAAAAAAAAAAAAAAAGTCAACCTCTTGTCCTCTTCCCTCCTCTCTTGACCCTTCCTCACCTCTGTTTTAATTTTTCAGCTTTCAGCTGGAAGTAAACAGGCTGCGTCCTATTAAGTGTTCAAAAATTAGCAGTGAGTAATAGCCTCGGAAGTCCAGTGTGGTGGTGTCACACATGAGTGTCTTTGTGTCTTATCCTAAATTGCTTCTTGGGCTTGAAAATCGCTTAGCGAGAGTGAGGCGTTCCTAATGGGTCTGTGTTTGTGTGAGGGTTTTTTGTTGAAGAGTTCCCCTGGAAGGAAAGGCCACCTGTTTGACTCAGCACATGCTTGCTCCAAAGACTTCTGCCCAGCTGCCTGGCTGGGGACACTGTTGTGGGCAGTGCCCAGAATGGTAGCAAAGAGCTTCCAACACATTGGCCCAGCTCTTTGAACACATAAAGTGGCAGCAGGTGCCACACCCATCTGTGTAACCAGATGACCCCAACAGCCTGTGGTCCCACAACTGTCCTCTCCATCTCTGACTGCAGATGCCAGAGCCCCGCCCTGAGGTCTCCTCCTTCCTACCCTCTCACCAAGCCCACCTTCTTGCTCCTCCGGAAGAGCTTTCTACTTGCCTGGGCTCAGTGGGACCTCTGTGTCACTGCGCTGCCCTCTGTACCTTCCTCCCCGCGTGGCTTTTCTAAGATAGTCTACTGGAGGAGGAATGGCTGGCGGCAAGTACGACACAGTAATGAACCAAAACAATTACAATTGCCCATAGGACGCAAGTAGCTAAAACTGGTGCTATCCGTGGCCTTGTCCATGCTCCCATCCACGAAGCCGCATCTCAGCCACGTGCCATCCCCACACATCCCTGAGCTCACACACCCCACTGAACCCTCCCATTCAACCTGTTCCCATCACTGACTCTGTCGTCTTCCTTACACTGTCTAAGTGCACAGATATTTGCCCCAGCCACCACTCCCCTACCCTCTGGAACTCCCTCAGAGAGTAGGAAATGAGGAGTTGGCCCTCACACTTATGAGGGTGAAGGTTTAGCACGTCCCCAAGTTTACTACTCGGCCGGTAGGAGACTTTTGTGCAAACTGCCCAACTTGTCTGAGCCTCTACCCCTCTTCTGTAAAACAAGAGGAACGGTGCATCCTGAGGACGGCTGAGGTAAGAGCTGGCGAGCATCTCCTGCTTATAATGATGACCACACACTAGGTAACCCCGTGCAAAGGGATGCACTCTTAGCAAAGCAAGGTGTGTGCTCCTGGTGGAGTCCTCGCCCCGTGTAAAGGGGGAACAATTCTCAAGCATTCCGACTTCAAACTCACACACTGACATGCCAGGCCTCCTGACCCGATGCAGCAAGAACTGCACAACATTTACTGTGACTGATTTTGTCCCAAAGGTTGGCTTGTAAAGGAGCCAAGCCTTCAGCGCGCAGCACTGCCTCACAGGATTTTGCCCAGCGGTGCCTGTTCCTCTCCTGTGTTGAGCAGCAAACAGGCATCATTCCCACATAGGCAGTGAGGGGCTCAGATGTCCACAACAAAACCAGAAAGCTGGGGGCTCAACTGACTGAAATGTCAACTGCCACACATATGGAGCAATCAATCAGCCTAAAGTTCTGAGTCTAACGGAGATTGAATGTGGAATGGGTTGTAAGTGCTTTTTTGGATTTGCCGTTGGTTTTCTTGCATGTTTAAAAAAAAAAAAAAAAAAGAACTACCTGTATATTTTAAGAATTGTATGCTGAAGGGGTGGGCAGAACCAGTTTGCTCACGACCCTGGATTCAGTTGAGGAGTCAGGGCGCTGAACTCCCTAAGGACTGCATGCCATACACTCTGGAAACGCCAATCAGCTTTTAAAGGACTTAAGAGGCAGATCTGAGGCACTGGGTAGTCTGGAAAGCAATTCCCAGCGTGCACAGCCCTGATGGAGGGCCCCCCCCCCCGCCACTGTGGACCAAAGTCTATGGGGTCTGAGGGCTCACTCCCCAGCCTGGCTTGGGTTCCTTCCTCCCCACACACAAAAGGCACAACTGCACCCACATCGCATTCCCAGCTCCCCTCTACCCTGCGCTCCCTGATGCCACAGAGTGCGCATGCCCCACCTCAGGCACTTTGAAGATGTGACCTGCTAAGTGCCCCAGGCACAGGCTGACGCAGCTTTGGATACAAAGATGAGGGTGCTGGCCACTCTACCATTAAAGCATATTCTAGAGAGGCTTGGACAGGGCTAAACCGCCCAAGCCCATAAAGTCCAATTGTCTCAACCACCTTCTTAGCCAAACCCCTAAGAACCTGCCATAAATAGGACCACGGCACCTGGACCGGCACATTGGAGCTTCGACCAGGACTCCAGAGCTCCCACCCAGAACCCTGCAGCACATTCTCAACAGCACAATGACCTGCGGATCAGGATTCTGTGGCCGCGCCTTCAGCTGTGCCTCAGCCTGCGGACCCAGGCCAGGACGCTGCTGCATCTCCGCAGCTCCCTACAGGGGCATCTCCTGCTACCGCGGACTCTCAGGGGGCTTCGGCAGCCGCAGCGTCTGCGGGGCCTTCCGCTCTGGCTCCTGCTGACGCAAGCTTCGGTACCGCTCTGGGGGCCTCTGGCGGGCCCAGCCCCCCTGCATCAACCACCGTCTCTTGTCCAACGAGAGCCATTCTCACGGCCCCTCACCTGGAGATCGACCCCAACGCGCAGTGCTTGAAGCATGAGGAGAGGAAGGGCAAGATCAAGTGCCTCAACCAGCAGGTTTCGCGGGCCTTCAATCGACAAGGTGGTGTCCCGTCTCAGACCCTTACCCTGGAGCCCGGCATGTGCATGGCCAAAGGCTGGCACTGAGGGGCAGGAGGCAGAGAGACCTCCTCACATTGAACCCTAGTCCTCCAAGGGAGAAGTGTGCCCAGGTTGGGCGCACTAAGGACCTGTCAGTCCTGAGAAGCAGGGTTTATGGCCTCGCTGTGCACAAACTGCCTGCAGGGAGCTCCAGGGGACTTCCACATGGAGCTGTTGGCTGCCCAGTGAGGAATGGCTGCACTTCAGCTTGACAGAGGGGGTGCAGAGCATTGGAGGAAGGGGCAAGAGGCCCACCTAGTGAGCTCCTCTAAATGGCCTGGTGAAATGCCATCTCCCTGGACTGCGTGCCAGTCAGCTCCCTCATCCTGGGATGTGAGAATATGGGTGCTGGGCTTGTGGGGGCTCCTGCCCACCTGCCTAGCTTTGAGGAGAGCACTGAGCCCAGCATAGGGCAACTGAAGTGGCTGCCTGGGTTCATGAGTGTGGGCACTGACACCGTTCCTTGTGCTCTCTCCACGTGGGGAAGCTGAGGCAGGGCCAAGAGAAGGGAATCTTGGAGAGCTGGGATCCTTCCCGGAGCCCCTCTCCCTCCACCACCCTCTCCCACCACCCCAGATCTGGCCCTGAGCCCCTTCTCACTGCCATGACAGGTGCGCTTCCTGGAGCAGCAGAACAAGCTGCTGGAGACCAAGTGGCACTTCTACCAGAACCGCAAGTGCTGTGAGAGCAACCTGGAGCCCCTGTTCGAGGGCTACATCGAGACGCTGAGGAAGGATGCTGAGTGTGTGGAGGCCGACAGCGGGAGGCTGGCTGCCGAGCTCAACCGTGTGCAGGAGGCCATGGAGGGCCACAAGAAAAGGTGAGGGCTCTGGGTGGGGAACTGGCAGAGGATTTTGCTTAGCTCAAAGCTCAAGGCACAGGAAATAAGATTGTTTTCATGAGGGCGTGCATCCCCCAAGCAAGGGCATTGCTAGCCATATGGAATCTATGAAATTTCTGTCTAGAAGAGAGGACCTGAGTGTCTTTGGTCAAGCTCCATCTAGCTGAGCTGCAGGCAGTCTAGCAACTCTGGCCACTTCCCTCTAGGGGAGGACACTCAGGGGCATTCTTACTGTTCCACTTTCATCCCCTGCACTGTGACAACGAAGTAGGTACAGGCTAAGGCATGAGCAGGGCCAGGGCCAACACCCAGAAAGTCCACAGCCTTAGGTGCACAGTCCTAGGTTTCCATGTCCTTCAGCAGCTGGAATAAAACTGGGTGTTAAGTGAAGGAGGACTTGGGCTACAATCCCCCAGAACCCATGGTACCCACCTCCCACAAGACATTGAGGCTAAGCCTCATTCCTCTCCTGAGCTGATCCCAGAGCATCACTGGCCAGAATGCTGACAAGCCTCCCCAAACTCAAATGGAGAGAGGTCCCTGGATAACCGGAAAGTCCTTGGTGGGGCTGGCACGGTCTGCTGTAAAGGCTCCTCCCCTCCCCCCACCCCGGCTCTCTCTGACATGGACTATGGGGTTGAGAGACTCCCCTTCCCTGAGTGACTTCTCCTTCCTTTACGTCAGGTACGAGGAGGAAGTCTCTCTGAGAGCCACAGCCGAGAATGAGTTTGTGGCCCTGAAGAAGGTGAGCAGCAGGGGTGTGGGAGGCAGAGCAGCACAGAGATCTGAGGGGGACAGACACTGTGCCTGGAGAGTAGCTGGTGCCAGCCTCAGGGGGCAGGGGTGTGTGCTTCTCCATGTAGGATGGGGCATTCCGTGGGAAGCAACCCAATACATGTCATGTCAGGTTTGCGACAAGGGCAAATTACCTAGACTGCAATGCACTGGGTGGCCGCACTGACCTCTGCTGCCATGTCCTGTTTCAGAGGGTCTAGCCTGTGGCTGGGGTACAAAGAGAACTGCTGGGTTTTGTTCTCCATTGAACAACTGTGTGGTCCACTTTCCTACTCCACAAGTCAGGACTCAACCCAGAGTGTGAGGAATGATGGAACAGAACCAGAGATCAACGTTGGGGTCAGGGCAGGCTCCAGAGGCACAGCCTGGAACCCATCTGGGAGGCTTGCTGGAGCAAGGCAGAATCGACAGGAGAAAAAAGGGGACAAGGCCTGGGGCCAGGCCTGGGAAGCAGGAAGCGTCTCCATAGAGAGGTGCTGCCAAGTGCATGCTGGGAAGAGAAGCAGAGGCAGTTTTCACACAGAAACACGGGTCCTTCTACCTGTGCTGCACAGGACGGGCTCAGAAGTGGCTCACGCATTCCTCTTTCCCAGGATGTGGACTGTGCTTACCTGCGCAAGTCAGACCAGGAGGCCAACGTGGAGGCACTCACCCAGGAGATCAACTTCCTGAGGCAACTGTATGAGGAGGTGAGGGGCAGCATCCAGGTGAAGCCTGGCAGGTAGCCTGAAGACAGTTGCGCCAAGGCTGTGAAATCCTGTGCGGACCAGGGGAGGTCTGAGAGGTTGGCACACACGTGTGGGATTAGGCTGAATCTTCAACAGTGTTTGATTGCTGTCTGCCTCCTCCTGCAGGAGACCCCGCATCCTCCACTCCCACATCTCAGACACCTCCGTCAATCGTCAAGAATGGACAACCAGCCGGGACCTGAACATGGACTGTGTCATAGCTGAGATCAAGGGCTCAGTATGATGACATTGCCAGCCCGCAGCCGGGCAGAGCTGAGTCCCTGGTACCGCACCAAGGTGAGTGAGAGGTCAGGACATCTGTCCTCCAGACACAACAGGGGCAGACTCTGGGGGTCTGTCAGAAGAGGCTTCTTGCACCCCAAGGATGGCAAGAAGATTGCAGACAGCCCTTGGGTTTGAGGGAGGGCAGCCCAGGCTGAGCACTGTGCGTCTTGCACACTAGTCTGGCAGTGTGCTCAGACAGGTCCCTGTTGCGTCCCTGTGCCTCATGGGCTTCTCTGCTTTCCCCCCATCTCCCCAGTGCGAGGAGATGAAGGCCACGGTGATCCGGCACGGGGAGACCCTGCGCCGCACCAGGGATGAGATAACGAGCTGACCGCACGATCCAGAGGCTGACGGCCGAGATCGAGAACGCCAAGTGCCAGGTGTGTATGGGTCAGCTGTGCTGGGACCAGAGAGGCTGGATGCCTCCTCAGGGCCATACGGCCAGCACGTGGCCTGCTTGGATCTTACCACTTAGTCTTCCACCTGTTTGCAAAGCAAGATTTCCTAATCACAACCACTCAGGTTGACCCATGTAAACAAGGCAAGAGGCTGCTTCTAGAATGTTCCCAGCTGCTGGGAAAGACTGGATAACATGCTGATAATGGACAGTGAGACCCAGGGACCACCAGCTACCCCATTCTCTTCTGTGTCCCCAGAACACCAAGCTGGAGGGCGCTGTGACCCAGTCTGAGCAGCAGGGCGAGGCCGCCCTGGCTGATGCCCGCTGCAAGCTGGCTGAGCTGGAGGCTGCCCTGCAGAAGGCCAAGCAGGACATGGCCTGCCTGCTCAAGGAGTACCAGGAGGTGATGAACTCTAAGCTGGGGCTGGACATCGAGATCGCCACCTACAAGCGCCTGCTGGAGGGTGAAGAACAGAGGTGGGTCCCTCCCAGAGGAGCCAAACTCCATTTTGCCCTTAGCTAGCCAATAGCCAGACTCGGGCAGTGGAAACTTCCATTGGTCCCTTTGAGGCTGTTTACAATGGGCCGTGTTTATAAGGGGCCGAGTTCTAACTGACTTTTGAGGGCAAATTCTGACATGTAGGACACGGTTGGGGGTGCGGGCTGTGTTTGCTGCTATGCTGAGCTGCATAAGTTCTCTCTTGTCGTCCTCCAGGCTGTGTGAAGGTGTAGGAGCTGTGAATGTTTGTAAGTATTGGGGGCTTTGGTGTGGACAGGTTTACTGCATGTGACAGCGGCCAGAGTGTGAAAGGAGGTGTTTAGATGGGAGCTAAATGCAAAGCGGAGACCGGCAGAGTAGCAGGAGAAATTTGGGATCAGACAAAAAGACCCTTCTAGAAGCAGGTGCTTCACAGGAAGGGGTCTGACCAGGAACCCAGGGGTTCAGGGCCAGGAAACGGGGTCCTTCAGAAATCAGGCGGCTTCCCTGGCTACCACCTCTCCACCCCTGCTCTGACTCATTCTTCCGGATCTGCAGGTGTCAGCAGCTCCCGAGGAGGGGTCGTGTGCGGGGACCTGTGCGTGTCAGGCTCCAGGCCAGTGAGCGGCAGTGTCTGCAGCGCCCCCTGCAGCGGGAACTTGGCAGTGAGCACAGGCCTGTGTGCGCCCTGTGGCTCAACTGTGTCCTGTGGCCGTAAATGCTAGGCGCTGCACTCACCCATGTAGCATTTTGCCTCCCTGAGCCATCTCTGGCTTCCCAGTACTGGGACCTGGAGCAAGAGGTTCAGCCACTTGCTCACTTCGACGCGACCCTCTCACCCTCGGTCCCTCTGGTCTCCCTGGACAAGCCCCTGCTCTCAGAAGCAAATATTGGCTTCTAGAAGTCCCTTTGGAGCTCAAGGTGGGGAGTCTGGAGAGTAGGTCTGGGACAGCACCTACCCTGACTTACCTGGGAGCCAGTAGCTAAAACCACAGCTCCCCCCACCCCCACCCCGTCTCTAATCTCTCTCTCTCTCTCTCTCTCTCTCTCTCTCTCTCTCTCTCTCTCTCTCTCTGTTTCCAATAAATTAATGTAGTCAACTCTGAGCCTTGTGTGTCTCTGTCAGCCTTCTAAGGAGTGCACATCACATGGACCCAAAAGCTCAGCTTCCAGGACAGTCTCTGTCCCTGGGGCAGATGAGCAATGGTTGGGGCAGGGGGCTGTCTCTTAGTAGAAGGATGCATCTGCAGTGTGAGTCCTGTGTTCATTTCACTGAGCCACCACTGCCTTTGAGAAAACAGCCAGAGCACTTTTGCAGACTCTGGGCAATACACATTGCGTTCTCCAGCACCTGAAGCTTGTGTGAGCATCGCTTGCATCCGGTGAGGAAGACTCATGTCTGAGTGGTTTACTGG
This sequence comes from Acomys russatus, assembly GCF_903995435.1. Lineage (NCBI taxonomy): Eukaryota > Metazoa > Chordata > Mammalia > Rodentia > Muridae > Acomys > Acomys russatus. The sequence continues at coordinate 79,422 of NW_026131896.1, forward strand.
GGTCCTAAAGGCATGATATAAAACTTAAAAACAAACAAGCAAAAAAACTTTGACTTGGCTTTCTTTTCTTCACGGAGTCCCTTTGGGGTTTGGAGCCCTGCCGTAGCTGCTGCCTTGCCCCAAACACAGCAAACCACAGCCGGGTGGTGGAGGCTGGACTGCCTCTTGGAAGCTGAGTGAACATAGGCTATGTGCTTGCTCGCTCTGTACCTGTTTGCACAAGTCTAAAACAGAGGTGACAAAACAAATCCCCAACTCAAGGCTCCATGGGAGAGGAAAGCAAAGCAATTACACACGTGTGCAACGGGTTTGGCAGGACCTGCCACAAGCAAACACTGTCTGCATTTCCTAGTTGTTGCCCTTTTGTAGACTATAAAGCAAAATGTCTCCCAGGAATCAGAGCCACCAGCGGCCTCTTATTAAGTGTGTATCCATGAACAGAGGTCACAAGCGTGTGCAGAGAAATGTCCAAATCGATGAAGGGCCACCAGACTCCTTCATAGATGAGGGTCCTGCAAGTAGAGGCTGGACCAGCACAGCTGTCCTATGGCATTAAGACTTGTCCCCGAACATACACTTTACAGCTGAGTGCATCTCTAAACTTCAACTCCCAGCGCTCAGAAGATGTAGAAGAAATAGAAGCCACCACAGTGAAAACCACTGAGGGAGTAGGACAGAGTGGCCTGAACAAAGGCCTTTGTCAGAGGTACAGTCAAGCCAGTGCCAGCCATGTCTGTAGACAGAGACCCCAGAGGGTTCCAGAGGGCTCCAGAGTGTGTGAGTCTTCTTGCCAGCCCTCACACCAGGACATCACGGAGCCCCCAGAGGGTGCCAGAAGGTTCCAGGCATCACGGAGCTGAGAAGCAAGGCCTGTGTGTGTCCAGACTCCTGGTCTGGAGCCCCGGCCCTCTCTGACTCTTTCAGAAACTTATTGAGCTCCAGCCTGGACGGGCCACTTCTCTGCCACCTCCCGTCAACCTCTCTGCTCTCGCCAGCCAAGCCGGGCCTTGACGGACTACTGGGCTGCCCTGCCGTCAACTCTCCCATCTTGCTGAGCTCCGGTTCTCCCTCTCCTCCTTCCCAATCCGGCTGCACAACCTCAGCATGCTCCGAGCGTCGGGGATTTGCCAGTACATAGTGAGTGCAGTGTAGGGATGCGAACGGATTGTTGGCCTAAGTGGTTCTGGGATCAACTAGAAAAGCTGTTTCTGAGCATATCTGTGAGGGTGTTTCCTGGAAAGACCCTCCCGCAGACTGGGCAGCTCTTTCTGGCAGTGGCCCAGCTATAAAAGGGTTCTGAAGGGAAAGGCCATGCTGCTTTGGTGAGGTGCTGTGAGGTGCTCTGATTGCTTGCTGCTGCTGCTGACTGTCGGTGCCCTGTGAGATGCTGTGATGCCTGTTCCGTGCTGTGTGAGAGATCCTGATGTCCCACAGCATGCGCTTGATGCTGTGAGGTGCTGTGATGCTGTAGAGGTGCTTGTGAGATGCTGTGCGAGTGTCTGTGAGGTGCTGTGATTTGCTCTGGTGCTGTGAGGTGCCGTGAGGTGCTGTGATGCTGGAGGTGCTTGCTTGTGTGGTGCTGTGAGATGCTGTGAGTGCTGTGAGATGCTGTGTGCACCGGTGTGTGCTGCTGTGAGGTGCTGTGAGATGCTGTTTGGTGCTGGATGCTGTGAGGTGCTTGTGAGGTGCTTGTGATGGTGCTTGAGAGATGCTGTGAGATGGGTGAGATGCTGTGTTGTGAGGTGCTGTGAGGTGCTGTTGCTGCTGTGAGGTGCTGTGGGTGCGTGAATGCTGTAGGCTGCTTGTGAGATGCTGTGAGATGCTGTTGAGATGCTTTGAGGCTGCATGTGATGTGCTTGTATGAGGTCGCTGTGAGTGCTGTGAGGTGCTGTGAGATGCTGTGAGGTGCTCTGTGAGTGCTGTGAGATGCTGTAGTCTTGTGAGATGTGTTGCTTGTGAGATTGCGAGGTGCTGTGAGGTTGCTGTGAGATGCTGTGAAGGTGCTTGTGAAGGCTTGTGAGATGCTGTGAGATGTGTGTGAGATGCTGTGAGATTTGCTGTGAGATGCCTGTGAGTGCTGTGAGGTGCTGTGTGAGGTGCCTGTGAGAAAAAGTGCTGTGTGCTGTGAGGTGCTGTGAGATGCTTTGTGAGGTGCTTGTGAGGTGCTGTAGGTGCTGTTGAGGTGCTGTGAGATGCTGTGAGGTGTGAGAATGCTGTGAGATGGTGTCTGTGAGATGCTGTTTTTTGAGGTGATGCTGTGAGGTGCTGTGAGATGCTTGTGATGTTGCTGTGGAGGTGGTGCGATGTGTGAGGGGTGCTGTTGAGTTGGAGCTGCTTGAGGTGCTGTGAGGATGCTGTGGAGCTGTGCGTGCTGTGAGATGCTGTGAGGTGGTGCTGTGAGGTGCTGTGTAGAGATGCTGTGAGATGCTGTGAGGTTGCTTGCGATGTGCTGTGAGGTGCTGTTGAGACTGCTGTGAGGTTGCTGTGAGATGCTGTGATGTGAGATGCTGTGCGAATGCTGTGAGGTGCTGTGAGGCTGTGAGGTGCTGTGAGTGACTGTGAGGTGTGCTGGTGAGACTGCACCTCTGCGTGCTTGAGATGCTGTGAGTGCTGTGAATGACGGGTCGTTTCTTCTGTGCGGATGACTTGAAGACTGCTGTTGAGGTGCGTGATGTGATGGTGCTGTGAGGTGATGTAGTGCTGTGAGGTGCTGTGAGAGCTTGGAGATGCTGTGTGTTGAGGTGCTGTGAGGTGCTTGTGAGATGCTGTGAGGTGCTGTGAGGTGCCTTGGAGATGCTGTGAGATGCTGTGAGATGCTGTAGACAGATTGCTGTGAGATGCTGTGAGGTGCTGTTGAGGTGCTGGTGTTGAGGTGTTGCTGTGAGGTGCTGTGAGGTGCTGCTGTTAGATGGCTCGTGAGGTGCTGTGAGATGTGTGAGTTGAGTGCTGTGAGATGCTGTGAGGTGCTGTGAGATGCTGAGATGTGTGTGAGATGCTGTGAGGTGCTGTGAGGTGCTGTGAGGTGCTGTGAGATGCTGTGTGTGCTGTGAGCGCTGCTGTGTGATGATGCTGTAGATGGTGTGGAGATGCTGTGAGGTGCTGTTTGAGGTGCTGTGTGAGATGCTGTGAGGTGCTGTGAGGTTGCTGTGTGTGAGGTTGCTTGTGATATGTGTGAGTGCTGTGAGGCGAGTGTGAGGTGCTTTGAGGTGCGTGTACGTTTTGTGAGATGCTGTGAGGTGCTGTTGAGTGCTGTGATGTGGGTGCTGTGAGATGCTGTGATTGCTTCTCTGTGAGGTGCTGCTTGTTTAGATGACATGTGAGGTGCTGTGCAATGATGCTGTGAGATGCTGTGAGGTGCTGTGAGGATGCTGTGAGTGCTCTGTGAGTGGTGCTGTGTGACGGTCGCTGTGAGTGCTGTGAGGCTGTGGTGCTGTGAGAATGCTGTGAGATTGCTGTGAGGTGCTTGCTGTGAGGTTCTTGTGAGTATGCTGTTGAGATGCTGTGAGGTGCTTGTTGATGTGGCATGTGACGGTGCTTGTGAGGAATGCTGTGATGATGCTGTGAGATGCTGTGAGATGCTGTGAGATGCTGTGAGATGCTGTGAGGTGCTGTGAGGTGCTGTGAGGTGCTGTGAGAGTGTGAGGTGCTGTGATGCTTTGAGGTGCTGTGATGCTGTATGCTGTGAGTGCTGTGATGCTGCTGTGAGTGTGCTGTGCGTTGAGTGATGCTGGTGCACTGTGCGCGCTGTATGCTGTGAGCTGCTGTGAGATGCTGTGAGATGCTGAGGTCGCTGTGAGCATGCTGTGAGATGATGTGTGATGAGTGCTGTGTGTGAGGTGCGGTGCTGTGAGATGCTGTGAGATTGCTGTGAGGTGCTGTGAGGTGCTGTGAGGTGCTGTGAGATGCTGTGAGGTGCTGTGAGGTGCTGTGGGGTGCTGTGAGGTGCTGTGAGGTGCTGTGAGGAAGATGCTTGTGACGGATGCTGGTGAGGTTGCTGTGAGATTTTTGTGAGCGCTGTGAGATGCTGTGAGGTGCTGTGAGGTGATGTTGAGGTGCGTGAGGTTCTGTGAGTGCTGCGTGAGGTGCTGTGAGCTGCTTGTGAGATGCTGTGAGGTGCTGTGAGGTGCTGTGAGGTGCTGTGAGGTGCTGTGAGGTGCTGTGAGGTGCTGTGAGGTGCTGTGAGGTGCTGTGAGGTGCTGTGAGGTGCTGTGAGGTGCTGTGAGGTGCTGTGAGGTGCTGTGAGGTGCTGTGAGGTGCTGTGAGGTGCTGTGAGGTGCTGTGAGGTGCTGTGAGGTGCTGTGAGATGCTGTGAGGTGCTGTGAGGTGCTGTTGTGAGGTTGCATGTGAGATGCTGCTGAGTGCTGTGAGATGTCTGTGAGATGCTGTGAGATTGCTTGTGCACAGCTTCCGCCTGAGGTGCTGTGAGGTGCTGTGTGAAGATGCTGGAGGTGCTGTGCGATGCTGTGAGATGCATGTTGAGGTGCTGTGAGGTGCTGTGAGATGCTGTGAGATTGGCTGTGAGGTGCTGTGAGATGCTGTGAGATGCTGTGAGGTGCTGTGAGATGCTGTGAGATGCTGTGAGGTGCTGTGAGGTGCTGTGAGGTGCTGTGAGGTGCTGTGAGGTGCTGTGAGATGCTGTGAGGTGCTGTGAGATGCTGTGAGGTGCTGTGAGGTGCTGTGAGATGCTGTGAGGTGCTGTGAGATGCTGTGAGATGCCTTAGCAGGTTCAGGCTCTTGCTGCCAAGACGCGGGACCTGAGTTTTATCCTCAGGACTCATGCGAGGGAAGAGGAGAACTGATTTCTAAAAGCTGTCCTCTGACCAACACATGCTCGCCATGGCATGCTTGTTTTCACACACACACACAAAACACATATATACACACACAACACACGTACACACACGTGTATGCATGCACAAGTGCTCCTGCACACACGTATATACATATACAACCATATACACACAAGCACCACATGTACACACACACACAAAGCACACGTATATACACACAGAAGTGCTCCTGTGTGTGCACACACACACCACATGTACACACACCACAGATACACACATAACACAGTTATACACACATATACATGACACATGTACACACCCACGAACACACACATACAACCCATTCCCAGTGCTACACCAATATACACACCGACCACATACACACATACCACACACACCAATGCTGTATACACCCCACCCGATGTCACACATATCCAGAAGTATACTAAGTGTGATGTATTTTAACATTAGGAGTTACCATGGGTTTTCCTAAGCGATGGTCATATGTGTAAGCTTCAGAGCCCTGATTCCACAGTGACCTCTTCCTGTTGTAGGGGTGAGTCTCGGGTTGCCCAGCTCGCAAAGCCCCTGGACAGATACCATCCCGGGACAGAGCACTGACTTCTGCCAGTTACAGGGTGGAGAGCCGGATGCTCGCTGGAGGAGAGGACTGGGCAGGGACACCGTGTCTGGGTGGGGCTGCGTTAGCCTCTATTCTCCTCCCTGATCTCCCCTCTACTCTGCCGCCCCATCCCAGTGTGAGGAGATGAAGGCCACCGTGCAGAAGTGTGTGCAGACCCCGAGGCACAGCAAGGAGGCCCTGAACAGGCTTAACCAGGCTATCCAGCAGCTGAGGACGGAGGTGGGTGGTGCTCAGAGTCAGGGGAGACATTGGGGTTGGGGCATGGGGAGTGGGGAGCAGAGCAGGGGATGTGCTGTCACCCGTTACCTTTTCTCTAGATCCCCTCATCCTGTGGAAGAGGTGGTGTGTGTGTGTGTGTGTGTGTGTGTGTGCACGCGCGCGTGTGTGCACGCATGTGCACGGGACTGTTGGATGCCTGTGTAGCTCATGTCTTCCTTTGCCTGGACTGTTTTACATGGAGAGACAATTAACAAAGAGGGTATTATGAATACATATGTTTGTTCTTCCCTTTATATGTATTTGTATATATATACACACATAATATATATTAATATATATTTAAATGTCACTGTTGTTTTTGTTTTGTTTTGTTTTTTGCCTTAGTCAAACTCATTTTTCCAGTTTTCCCTTAAACCTGTGAAAGGCAAAGTGGGTGTGGTAGCACACACCGGTAGCTCCAGAGCCCGGAAGATTTCAAGCTGCAGGCCACCCTGTGCTGTATAGTAAGCTGATGGGGAGCCTGAGCAACAAGGCTTATATGAGCGTGTTCTGGTTCTTGAGCAAGAGTTTGCCTGTGGTACCCCAGCCCTGGGCCTTATGCCTACTGCTGACAAATCTAATGTAAAACAGAGTTCTGATCCCTGTGCTTGGAATGCCTAAGCAGAACAATTTCCTGTTGAGGCCAGTCTGGGCTGCACAGTGAGCTCCAGGAAGGTCTAAAATAGTGAGGAGACACTGTCCCCAAACAAGCGAGCAAACCCACACAAACAACACAGAGAAACAAGCCCCCACAGTAGGCTAGCACTTCTGAGTCACTTCCCAGTCCTCTGTCCTTCTTCAGTGCGGCATGAGGCCTCTGAGACTTTCCCAAGCTGGCCTCGAATTCTCCGGAGCCTAGGAAGGCCTTGGGTTTTTGATTCCCCTGCCTCAGCCTCCTGAGTAGCTGGGATTGCAGACTTGCACCTCCAGACTCTGTTCATTCCTTATGAAGCGCCAACCACGGTTGTCTTGAGGAAGGACGTTTGATACTTCCTTCCCCTTACTCCGTGTGAGGAAGGCCACCGTTGAGACAGAGTTCTTAGCCATCCCAGTTGGTGGGCTCCACTGCCCATCTTGAGTGCACTGGTTGGGCAAAGGTTGTTGTTTTTTTTAAAATCTGATGGTCTAGACCAGTGGTTCTCAACTTGTGTGTCGTGACCCTTTTGGAGGTTGTATATTAGACACTTACAATTTATTACAGCTATGAAATAGCAACACAGTAATTTTATGGTTGCTGGGGGGTGGGGAGGGTTGGTCACCACAACATAAAGAACTGTATTAAAGGGTCGCAGCTTCCTCTTCCCTTCATTCCCAGCCTTGTGAACTGGAGAAAGGCAAAGATTTGGAGGCCCTGCAGGATGTGGCCTCAGGCAGTGCTAAGGGAAAACTGGCCTGGCTGGAGGCTGCCTTGCAGCGAGCCAAGCAGGACATGGCCCGGCAGCTACGTGAGTACCAGGAGCTCATGATTGTCAAGCTCGGCCTGGACTTCGAGATCGCCACCTACCGCAGGCTGCTGGAGGGCGAGGAGAGGAGGTGAGGGAATGGGGACTAGGCCTGCAGGCTGGAAGGCTCTGTCTGGTCTGGGAGGCATCTGTCTTGGGGACCCTGGTAGGTAGATTGACTTAGCTGTTGCTTCTTTTTGCCACAGGCTTGGTCTGGGACTTGGGCCAGGGAGTGTGGGTAAGTGACTTGGGGATGGTGGGACATCCGTCCCCTCATTCCCTCAGTCCCCTGTGCAGGCAGAAGAGGTTTATCTGCCTCTGTGCAGATTGGGGTTGGAGGGGGCTGTTTCTTAGGGAGTGTTTCTCTGTGTGCACTCTGGTCTAGAGGACTCCTTTGGGGGAGCCCAACCTTGTGTCTGGTGCTGAGGAGGGTCCATTTTCCTTGGAGAAGTCTGTCTGTGGGCCTCCCTGGCAGGCATGGGGCGGGAGGCTTCCCTGAGCCCTCCCTTCGTTCATAACTCTCACGTTGCACGCTCTTTCTTCGTTACAGCTCCCTGCAGCGGCGAAGTCACTGGAGGTCCAGGCCTGACCTCCTCCCCGCTACAGACACCCGGAGTTGGTTCCCGTAGCCTGGACATGAGCGCCCCCGGTGGTGGCTGCGCTCCCTGCAGCTCGGCTGGCTGTGTTGGGGGCCTAGGTTCCCGGGAGTATTGAACCCTTCCCTCTGAAGAAGACTAGGGGGAAAAAAAAAACCCCCACCCTTCTGTACAAAGACTTGGCTCTCTTGTCGCAGATTCCCTTTTCCACAGATGGGATGCTGGTGCCGTCCTGGAGACATGGCCTGTGGCTTACCTGAACCTTGCATCCTGCCCCTCTGATTTGCCCTATCCCACCCCCCTTTTTTCTCCAGGTTTGCCCCTTTAATAAAACATCCTATGGTGGCTAAGCAGCGAAGCCTGTCTAGACCTGACTTCCGGGCTACCCCATGGCTCCTGACGGGGTGTGGGTGTAAGGTGACTTAGTTTTGGGTGACTTGTTATTGTACAAGCCGGGTCTTTATGATGGAGCAGGTGACTTGTAGGGTGGAGAAAGCGAGAGACTGTGCCTGGGTCCACAGTCAACTCTCCTGGCAGAGGGACAGAGAGGGACAGGAGACTCCCCCGTCCTCTCACCGACTCCTTCACTCCCCCAGTCCTTGCTTTGGAGCTGAGGATAGAACCCAGTGACCAGCACATGCCTGGCAAGTGCTCTACTGCTGACCTACCGTCCAGGCACCGTCCCCGACCTCCCTTCTCCGAGACAGGGTCTCACTGTGCAACTGGCATGGAGTTTCCTGTGTAGCCCAGGACCGGATTCAAATTCTCCTGCCTCAGCACCTCAAGTGCTGAGGTTACAAGCGTGCACCACACCCACTACCTTCTTGAATAGCTGTTACTCGCCCTGCTCTCCGGGGGCCGGGCACAGGCACAGAAACAAATAGGAATGAAGAACAGAGTGGCAGAAGGAAGCCCCAGCTCTGCTGCCTCGATATACACACAGAGCCAGGCTCAGGTTGACGCTGGGCCAAGATAGACATAACTGGGTGGCCCAGGCCTGCGTTCTAAATTCAGGAGCTGATGGTGGCAGGCCAGGAGCAACACGCTGAGCCCACAGGGAAGCATCCTTACGTCTACCTGCAGGCCCAAGGGATACTTTTGATCTGAGTTTTCACAAGGCGACTGCACTTGGACGAGAGACAGCTTTCTGAGGGTGGGGGTGGGGGTGGGCTGAGCGATGCTGGCTAGAGGGTAGAGTCTGTCTGAGAATTCACATTCTTTTTCCCTTGCGAGAAGGATTATGTCATCATTGTGTCTTGGGAACAATAGTTCCTGCTCCCCACGTCTCTGGGTGGGGTGCGCGTGTGTGCGTCATCAGCCAGAGGCCCAGCATCAGCCGCCTTTTAAGGCAGTTAAGTGCCAGAGTGTTTTCCTGCTTTGGCGCCTGAGGGACAGGTATCTGAAAGGTTCCTTTTTTGGGCAAAAGCAGCAGTCTCACGGAAAAGGGATGGATGGAAGGTTGGCTTGCTGGTAGCCACATGCGTCTCATCAGCACCAGTGGGCCTGGTCTTCTCTATGCAAACGGTCATCCTTACTGATTCTCCCAATGCAAAGAGCCCCGGGAATGTGGCCCCAACAGCAAGCGAGCATCCGGAGTCCAGCTTCGTGTCCCTTGTATTTTTCTAGGAGGTAGTGAGTTTAATTTTCAAGGCCAGTTTTTTTGGCTCCAGTTTCATTGTGTGTCAGGGGAGGGGGTTTTGAGGGGAGTAAAGGCAGAACCATCTCAGGGACTAGCAGGCACGACTTTGGGCCAGCACCCTAAATCCTGCCTCCAAATCCCAAGCTTAAACTCTGGCGTCTGTCTAGGGTCCCGCCTGGCTTAGGTTGGATGTTTTCTGGGTGGTGCCGCTGGTCGCATTCTGTGGTTTTGGACGCGGGGCTTCACAAAAGGCTCGCGGGAATGGAGAACCTTGGGATTCTTCTGCCAGTGGGTACCTCTGTGGAGCCGATCTGCCCCAGTTCAATCATTCTTTCATTCAGGGTGAGGCAGGGAGGGCGGACTGGGGAAATGAAGGTATGGGGGGAAACTGGCTGATCGAATCTAGCACCATACTCGAAGGGAAGAGCCTCTGAGAGAGGTCTGTAACACCCGTGAGTGTCACAGCAACAGATAGGCCGTGCTTGTTGAGGGCCAAGCATGCGACTTTGAATCTAACTTCTTGGCTTTCATCTCTTGATCTAAGCTTGAGAAAACTAACACACAAGGAACTACACATCAACCTCTCAGGCCACTCTTTTGAAGCACTATTACTTCATGACTGTGTCTTGTGCAATGCTTCCTGACAGCCCATGCACGTGGTTACCTGCACAGATTCCTCCTAGAACCGGAGTTAGGGGTGATTGTGAGCCCCTGACATGGGTGCTGTGAACTGAACTCAGGTCCTGGAAGAACAAAAGAGGTTCTTAGTGGCTGGGCCATCTCTTCAGCTCCCACAAGAGAGACTGTGTAAGAGAAATAAGCCAGCGTATATGTTTTTTCTTTTTAAAAAATATTTATTTATTTATTGTATATGAGTGCTTTATCTGCAGAAGAGGGCATCAGATCACATTATAGATGGTTTTGAGCCACCATGTGGTTGCTGGGAATTGAACTCAGGACCTCTGGAAGAGCAGGTGGTGCTCTTAACCACTGAGCCATCTCTCCAGCCCACATGTTTTTTTCTTAAAATTTAAACTTATTTTTTTCACTTTTATTTTTGAGCCTGGTTATAAATTATATCCTTTGAACAATGAAAGTTTAAAACACACACACACACACACACACACACACACACACACACTGCCTAGCACCCCCTCCTACCCCTCTCCTTCCCCCCTCTTCTCCCTCTTCTCCCCCCCCTCCTCACCCCCCTCCTCTCTCTCCCTTAATAGGCTGCTCACATGGAATTGTCACAATCTCACCTAAGGGGAAGCCTCAGTGGGAACACTACTCCCACCGCCATAGATCCATCTGTACAGACGGCCTTCTGTTGGCTCTACACACCCACTACATTTCTGCCCCACACTTCACGCTGAGCTGGCCTTGTATCTCTGAGCCCCTTTGTGGGGACAGTGGCTACCTCATTTACCTGTTGTCAGGGCCTACCACATAAGTAGCTGTGGGCCTCAGCTGGTTATCCAGGGGCATTCTGTGCCCCTTCCTCTCACTATTAGTACATCCCACCCTACAAGATTCCTCAAAGCCATTTAAAAGTGCTCACTGCTGTGCTGGAGATGGAGCAATGCAATGACGTCGTGCGCTCTATTCCGGTCTGCGTGCCCATCCCTTCGGCGGGCACTTATGATACATTTAAAGACAGCTGTACAGAGTCTGAGGCTAGCTGGCCTCCCCCAGCTGCAGTTAGAGCAGCAGCAGGCAGGAACAACAGGCTGACAAGCCCAGGGGTTGGAACCCTTCCCAGAATGCTGCTCAGCAGGACGAGCCTATCACTGGTCCTCTTTGACTCCCAGTGTCCTCCTGTGACACCTGCCTAACCTGACTTGAGACGTTAACCAGGGGTTCTTAGAGGGGCAGGACCCATAGAATGCATACACACTGTGGAGGGGCTTGGCTCACACGTGCAGTGTGGGCCAGTAAGCCCAGCTGTGGCTGGCTGTACCCTAGAGAAGCTGAGAGCCACGCGGCTGCAGGATCCATGCCGCAGTCTGGAATTGAGGTCTCAGAGAAGCTCTACGCAAGGCTGAAGAAATGAAGGATGCTAGCAGACTAGCCGCACTCACCCACAAGGACTGGAGACAGGAAGGCGAC